>NW_025752769.1:0-11931 GCF_021184085.1 Oncorhynchus gorbuscha
CATTCTCTATATAGTGTTCTACGTAGTGCACCCCATTCTCTATATAGTGGTTCTAAGTAGTGCACCCTATTCTCTAATATAGTCCACTGGTTCTAAGTAGTGCACCCCATTCTCTAATATAGTCCACTGGTTCTAAGTAGTGCACCCTATTCTCTATATAGTGGTTCTAAATAGTGCACCCTATTCTCTATATAGTTGTTCTAAGTAGTGCACCCTATTCTCTATATTGTGGTTCTAAGTAGTGCACCCTATTCTCTATATAGTCCACTGGTTTTAAGTAGTGCACCCGATTCTCTATATAGTCCGCGGTTCTAAGTAGTGCACCCCATTCTCTATATAGTGATTCTAAGTATTACACCCTATTCTCTATATAGTGGTTCTAAGTAGTGCACCCAATTCTCTATATAGTGGTTCTAAGTAGTGCACCCTATTCTCTAAATAGTGGTTCTAAGTAGTGCACCCTACTCTCTATATAGTCCACTGCTTCAAAGTAATGCACCCTATTCTCTATATAGTCCACTGGTTTTAAGTGGTGCACCCGATTCTCTATATAGTCCACTGGTTCTAAGTAGTGCCCCCTATTCTCTATATAGTGGTTCTGAGTAGTGCACCCTGTTCTCTATATAGTGGTTCTAAGTAGTGCATCCTATTCTCTATATAGTGGTTCTAAGTAGTGCACCCTTTTCTCTAATATAGTCCACTGGTTCTTAGTAGTGCACCCCATTCTCTATATAGTGTTCTAAGTAGTGCACCCCATTCTCTATATAGTGGTTCTAAGTAGTGCACCCTATTCTCTAATATAGTCCACTGGTTCTAAGTAGTGCACCCCATTCTCTATACAGTGGTTCTAAGTAGTACCCCCTATTCTCTATATGGTGCACTGGTTCTATGTCGTGCCCCGTATTCTCTAGATAGTGGTTCTAAGTTGTGCACCCTATTCTCATATAGTGGTTCTAAGTAGTGCCCCAAATTCTCTAAATAGTAATTCTAAGTAGTGCACCCTATTCTCTATATAGTGGTTCTAAATAGTGCACCCTATTCTCTATATAGTTGTTCTAAGTAGTGCACCCTATTCTCTATATTGTGGTTCTAAGTAGTGCACCCTATTCTCTATATAGTCCACTGGTTTTAAGTAGTGCACCCGATTCTCTATATAGTCCGCGGTTCTAAGTAGTGCACCCCATTCTCTATATAGTGATTCTAAGTATTGCACCCTATTCTCTATATAGTGGTTCTAAGTAGTGCACCCAATTCTCTATATAGTTGTTCTAAGTAGTGCACCCCATTCTCTATATAGTGGTTCTAAGTAGTGCCCCAAATTCTCTAAATAGTAATTCTAAGTAGTGCACCCTATTCTCTATATAGTGGTTCTAAATAGTGCACCCTATTCTCTATATAGTTATTCTAAGTAGTGCACCCTATTCTCTATATTGTGGTTCTAAGTAGTGCACCCTATTCTCTATATAGTCCCCTGGTTTTAAGTAGTGCACCCTATTCTCTATATAGTCTGCAGTTCTAAGTAATGCACCCTATTCTCTGTGTAGTCCACTGGTTCTAAGTAGTGCCCCCTATTCTCTATATCGTGGTTCTAAGTAGTACCCCCTATTCTCTATATGGTGCACTGGTTCTAAGTAGTGCACCCCATTCTCTATATAGTGGTTCTAAGTAGTAGCCCCTATTCTCTATATGGTCCTCTGGTTCTAAGTAGTGCAACCCTCTTCTCTATATAGTCAACTGGTTCAAAGTAATGCACCCTATTCTCTATATAGTCCACTGGTTTTAAGTGGTGCACCCGATTCTCTATATAGTCCACTGGTTCTAAGTAGTGCCCCTATTCTCTATATAGTGGTTCTAAGTAGTGCACCCTATTCTCTAATATAGTCCACTGGTTCTTAGTAGTGCACCCATTCTCTATATAGTGTTCCAAGTAGTGCACCCTATTCTCTATATAGTGGTTCTAAGTAGTGCATCCTATTCTCTATATAGTGGTTCTAAGTAGTGCCCCCTTGTCTCTATATAGTCCACTGGTTCTAAGTAGTGCACCCCATTCTCTATATAGTGATTCTAAGTAGTGCACCATATTCTCTATATAGTGGTTCTAAATAGTGCACCAAATTCTCTATATTATTCTCTATATAGTCCACTGGTTTTAAGTAGTGCACCCGATTCTCTATATAGTCCGCGGTTCTAAGTAGTGCACCCCATTCTCTATATAGTGATTCTAAGTATTGCACCCTATTCTCTATATAGTGGTTCTAAGTAGTACACCCAATTCTCTATATAGTTGTTCTAAGTAGTGCACCCTATTCTCTATATGGTGGTTCTAAGTAATGCACCCTCTTCTCTATATAGTCAACTGGTTCAAACTAATGCACCCTATTCTCTATAGTCCATTGGTTTTAAGTGGTGCACCCGATTCTTTATATAGTCCACTGGTTCTAAGTAGTGCCCCTATTCTCTATATAGTGGTTCTAAGTAGTGCACCCTTTTCTCTAATATAGTCCACTGGTTCTTAGTAGTGCACCCCATTCTCTATATAGTGTTCTAAGTAGTGCACCCCATTCTCTATATAGTGGTTCTAAGTAGTGCACCCTATTCTCTAATATAGTCCACTGGTTCTAAGTAGTGCACCCCATTCTCTATACAGTGGTTCTAAGTATTACACCCTATTCTCTATATAGTGGTTCTAAGTAGTGCACCCAATTCTCTATAGTGGTTCTAAGTAGTGCACCCTATTCTCTAAATAGTGGTTCTAAGTAGTGCACCCTACTCTCTATATAGTCCACTGCTTCAAAGTAATGCACCCTATTCTCTATATAGTCCACTGGTTTTAAGTGGTGCACCTGATTCTCTATATAGTCCACTGGTTCTAAGTAGTGCCCCCTATTCTCTATATAGTGGTTCTGAGTAGTGCACCCTGTTCTCTATATAGTGGTTCTAAGTAGTGCATCCTATTCTCTATATAGTGGTTCTAAGTAGTGCACCCTTTTCTCTAATATAGTCCACTGGTTCTTAGTAGTGCACCCCATTCTCTATATAGTGTTCTAAGTAGTGCACCCCATTCTCTATATAGTGGTTCTAAGTAGTGCACCCTATTCTCTAATATAGTCCACTGGTTCTAAGTAGTGCACCCCATTCTCTATACAGTGGTTCTAAGAAGTACCCCCTATTCTCTATATGGTGCACTGGTTCTATGTCGTGCCCCGTATTCTCTAGATAGTGGTTCTAAGTTGTGCACCCTATTCTCTATATAGTGGTTCTAAGTAGTGCCCCAAATTCTCTAAATAGTAATTCTAAGTAGTGCACCCTATTCTCTATATAGTGGTTCTAAGTAGTGCACCCAATTCTCTATATAGTTGTTCTAAGTAGTGCACCCCATTCTCTATATAGTGGTTCTAAGTAGTGCCCCAAATTCTCTAAATAGTAATTCTAAGTAGTGCACCCTATTCTCTATATAGTGGTTCTAAATAGTGCACCCTATTCTCTATATAGTTATTCTAAGTAGTGCACCCTATTCTCTATATTGTGGTTCTAAGTAGTGCACCCTATTCTCTATATAGTCCACTGGTTTTAAGTAGTGCACCCTATTCTCTATATAGTCTGCAGTTCTAAGTAGTGCACCCCATTCTCTATATAGTGATTCTAAGTAATGCACCCTATTCTCTGTATAGTCCACTGGTTCTAAGTAGTGCCCCCTATTCTCTATATCGTGGTTCTAAGTAGTACCCCCTATTCTCTATATGGTGCACTGGTTCTAAGTAGTGCACCCCATTCTCTATATAGTGGTTCTAAGTAGTGCACCCTATGCTCTATAAAGTCCACAGGTTCTAAGTAGTGCACCCTACTCTCTATATAGTCCACTGCTTCAAAGTAATGCACCCTATTCTCTATATAGTCCACTGGTTTTAAGTGGTGCATCCGATTCTCTATATAGTCCACTGGTTCTACGTAGTGCCCCCTATTCTCTATATAGTGGTTCTGAGTAGTGCACCCTGTTCTCTATATAGTGGTTCTAAGTAGTGCATCCTATTCTCTATATAGTGGTTCTAAGTAGTGCACCCTTTTCTCTAATATAGTCCACTGGTTCTTAGTAGTGCACCCCATTCTCTATATAGTGTTCTAAGTAGTGCACCCCATTCTCTATATAGTGGTTCTAAGTAGTGCACCCTATTCTCTAATATAGTCCACTGGTTCTAAGTAGTGCACCCCATTCTCTATACAGTGGTTCTAAGTAGTACCCCCTATTCTCTATATGGTGCACTGGTTCTATGTCGTGCCCCGTATTCTCTAGATAGTGGTTCTAAGTTGTGCACCCTATTCTCTATATAGTGGTTCTAAGTAGTGCCCCAAATTCTCTAAATAGTAATTCTAAGTAGTGCACCCTATTCTCTATATAGTGGTTCTAAATAGTGCACCCTATTCTCTATATAGTTGTTCTAAGTAGTGCACCCTATTCTCTATATTGTGGTTCTAAGTAGTGCACCCTATTCTCTATATAGTCCACTGGTTTTAAGTAGTGCACCCGATTCTCTATATAGTCCGCGGTTCTAAGTAGTGCACCCCATTCTCTATATAGTGATTCTAAGTATTGCACCCTATTCTCTATATAGTGGTTCTAAGTAGTGCACCCAATTCTCTATATAGTTGTTCTAAGTAGTGCACCCCATTCTCTATATAGTGGTTCTAAGTAGTGCCCCAAATTCTCTAAATAGTAATTCTAAGTAGTGCACCCTATTCTCTATATAGTGGTTCTAAGGATGTCATAAGGTGATTGCACCAATTTGTAAGTCGCTCTGGATAAGAGCGTCTGCTAAATGACTTAAATGTAAATGTAAATAGTGCACCCTATTCTCTATATAGTTATTCTAAGTAGTGCACCCTATTCTCTATATTGTGGTTCTAAGTAGTGCACCCTATTCTCTGTATAGTCCACTGGTTCTAAGTAGTGCCCCCTATTCTCTATATAGTCTGCAGTTCTAAGTAGTGCACCCCATTCTCTATATAGTGATTCTAAGTAATGCACCCTATTCTCTGTATAGTCCACTGGTTCTAAGTAGTGCCCCCTATTCTCTATATCGTGGTTCTAAGTAGTACCCCCTATTCTCTATATGGTGCACTGGTTCTAAGTAGTGCACCCCATTCTCTATATAGTGGTTCTAAGTAGTGCACCCTATGCTCTATAAAGTCCACAGGTTCTAAGTAGTGCACCCTATTCTCTATATAGTCCACTGGTTTAAGTAGTGCACCCTATTCTCTATATAGTGGTTCTAAGTAGTGCACCCTATTCTCTATATAGTGGTTCTAAGTAGTGCATCCTATTCTCTACATAGTGGTTCTAAGTAGTGCACCCTATTCTCTATATAATCCACTGGCTCTAAGTAGTGCACCCTATTCTCTAATATAGTCCACTGGTTCTAAGTAGTGCACCCCATTCCCTATATAGTGGTTCTAAGTAGTGCACCCCATTCTCTATATAGTGGTTCTAAGCAGTGCACCCTATTCTCTAATATAGTCCAATGGTTCTAAGTAGTGCACCCCATTCTCTATATAGTGGTTCTAACTAGTGCAACCTATTCTCTATATAGTGCACTGTTTCTAAGTAGTGCACCCTATCCTCTATGTAGTGGTTCTAAGTAGTGCCCCCTATTCTCTATATAGTCCACTGGTTCTAAGTAGTGCAACCTCTTCTCTATATAGTCAACTGGTTCAAAGTAATGCACCCTATTCTCTATATAGTCCACTGGTTTTAAGTGGTGCACCCAATTCTCTATATAGTCCACTGGTTCTAAGTAGTGCCCCCTATTCTCTATATAGTGGTTCTGAGTAGTGCACCCTATTCTCTATATAATCCACTGGCTCTAAGTAGTGCACCCTATTCTCTAATATAGTCCACTGGTTCTAAGTAGTGCACCCCATTCCCTATATAGTGGTTCTAAGTAGTGCACCCTATTCTCTATATAGTCCACTGGTTCTAAGTAGTGCCCCCTATTCTCTATATAGTGGTTATGAGTAGTGCACCCTATTCTCTATATAATCCACTGGCTCTAAGTAGTGCACCCTATTCTCTATATAGTCCACTGGTTCTAAGTAGTGCACCCTATTCTCTAATATAGTCCACTGGTTCTAAGTAGTGCACCCCATTCTCTATATAGTGGTTCTAAGTGGTTCTAAATAGTGCACCCTATTCTCTATATAGTTGTTCTAAGTAGTGCACCCGATTCTCTATATAGTCCGCGGTTCTAAATAGTGCACCCCATTCTCTATATAGTGATTCTAAGTATTGCACCCTATTCTCTATATAGTGGTTCTAAGTAGTACACCCAATTCTCTATATAGTGGTTCTAAGCAGTGCACCCTATTCTCTAATATAGTCCAATGGTTCTAAGTAGTGCACCCCATTCTCTATATAGTGGTTCTAACTAGTGCAACCTATTGTCTATATAGTGCACTGTTTCTAAGTAGTGCCCCCTATTCTCTATATGGTCCACTCGTTCTAAGTAGTGCAACCTCTTCTCTATATAGTCAACTGGTTCAAAGTAATGCACCCGATTCTCTATATAGTCCACTGGTTCTAAGTAGTGCCCCTATTCTCTATATAGTGGTTCTAAGTAGTGCACCCTATTCTCTAATATAGTCCACTGGTTCTTAGTAGTGCACCCCATTCTCTATATAGTGTTCTAAGTAGTGCACCCTATTCTCTATATAGTGGTTCTAAGTAGTGCATCCTATTCTCTATATAGTGGTTCTAAGTAGTGCCCCTTGTGTCTATATAGTCCACTGGTTCTAAGTAGTGCACCCCATTCTCTATATAGTGATTCTAAGTAGTGCACCATATTCTCTATATAGTGGTTCTAAATAGTGCACCAAATTCTCTATATTATTCTCTATATAGTCCACTGGTTTTAAGTAGTGCACCCGATTCTCTATATAGTCCGCGGTTCTAAGTAGTGCACCCCATTCTCTATATAGTGATTCTAAGTATTGCACCCTATTCTCTATATAGTGGTTCTAAGTAGTACACCCAATTCTCTATATAGTTGTTCTAAGTAGTGCACCCTATTCTCTATATGGTGGTTCTAAGTAATGCACCCTCTTCTCTATATAGTCAACTGGTTCAAACTAATGCACCCTATTCTCTATATAGTCCACTGGTTTTAAGTGGTGCACCCAATTCTCTATATAGTCCACTGGTTCTAAGTAGTGCCCCCTATTCTCTATATAGTGGTTCTAAGTAGTGCACCCTTTTCTCTAATATAGTCCACTGGTTCTTAGTAGTGCACCCCATTATCTATATAGTGTTCTAAATAGTGCACCCCATTCTCTATATAGTGGTTCTAAGTAGTGCACCCTATTCTCTAATATAGTCCACTGGTTCTAAGTAGTGCACCCCATTCTCTATACAGTGGTTCTAAGTAGTACCCCCTATTCTCTATATGGTGCACTGGTTCTATGTCGTGCCCCATATTCTCTAGATAGTGGTTCTAAGTTGTGCACCCTATTCTCTAATATAGTCCACTGGTTCTAAGTAGTGCACCCCATTCTCTATATAGTGGTTCTAAGTAGTGCCCCAAATTCTCTAAATAGTAATTCTAAGTAGTGCCCCCTATTCTCTATATGGTCCACTCGTTCTAAGTAGTGCACCCTATTCTCTATATAGTCCACTGGTTTTAAGTAGTGCACCCGATTCTCTATATAGTCCGCGGTTCTAAGTAGTGCACCCTATTCTCTAATATAGTCCACTGGTTCTAAGTAGTGCACCCTATTCTCTATATAGTGGTTCTAAATAGTGCACCCTATTCTCTATATAGTTGTTCTAAGTAGTGCACCCTATTCTCTATATTGTGGTTCTAAGTAGTGCACCCTATTCTCTATATAGTCCACTGGTTTTAAGTAGTGCACCCGATTCTCTATATAGTCCGCGGTTCTAAGTAGTGCACCCCATTCTCTATATAGTGATTCTAAGTAATGCACCCTATTCTCTGTATAGTCCACTGGTTCTAAGTAGTGCCCCCTATTCTCTATATCGTGGTTCTAAGTAGTACCCCCTATTCTCTATATGGTGCACTGGTTCTAAGTAGTGCACCCCATTCTCTATATAGTGGTTCTAAGTAGTGCACCCTATGCTCTATAAAGTCCACAGGTTCTAAGTAGTGCACCCTATTCTCTATATAGTCCACTGGTTTTAAGTAGTGCACCCTATTCTCTATATAGTGGTTCTAAGTAGTGCACCCTATTCTCTATATAGTGGTTCTAAGTAGTGCATCCTATTCTCTACATAGTGGTTCTAAGTAGTGCACCCTATTCTCTATATAATCCACTGGCTCTAAGTAGTGCACCCTATTCTCTAATATAGTCCACTGGTTCTAAGTAGTGCACCCCATTCCCTATATAGTGGTTCTAAGTAGTGCACCCCATTCTCTATATAGTGGTTCTAAGCAGTGCACCCTATTCTCTAATATAGTCCAATGGTTCTAAGTAGTGCACCCCATTCTCTATATAGTGGTTCTAACTAGTGCAACCTATTCTCTAATATAGTCCACTGGTTCTAAGTAGTGCACCCCATTCTCTATATAGTGGTTCTAAGTAGTGCCCCAAATTCTCTAAATAGTAATTCTAAGTAGTGCCCCCTATTCTCTATATGGTCCACTCGTTCTAAGTAGTGCACCCTATTCTCTATATAGTCCACTGGTTTTAAGTAGTGCACCCGATTCTCTATATAGTCCGCGGTTCTAAGTAGTGCACCCTATTCTCTAATATAGTCCACTGGTTCTAAGTAGTGCACCCTATTCTCTATATAGTGGTTCTAAATAGTGCACCCTATTCTCTATATAGTTGTTCTAAGTAGTGCACCCTATTCTCTATATTGTGGTTCTAAGTAGTGCACCCTATTCTCTATATAGTCCACTGGTTTTAAGTAGTGCACCCGATTCTCTATATAGTCCGCGGTTCTAAGTAGTGCACCCCATTCTCTATATAGTGATTCTAAGTAATGCACCCTATTCTCTGTATAGTCCACTGGTTCTAAGTAGTGCCCCCTATTCTCTATATCGTGGTTCTAAGTAGTACCCCCTATTCTCTATATGGTGCACTGGTTCTAAGTAGTGCACCCCATTCTCTATATAGTGGTTCTAAGTAGTGCACCCTATGCTCTATAAAGTCCACAGGTTCTAAGTAGTGCACCCTATTCTCTATATAGTCCACTGGTTTTAAGTAGTGCACCCTATTCTCTATATAGTGGTTCTAAGTAGTGCACCCTATTCTCTATATAGTGGTTCTAAGTAGTGCATCCTATTCTCTACATAGTGGTTCTAAGTAGTGCACCCTATTCTCTATATAATCCACTGGCTCTAAGTAGTGCACCCTATTCTCTAATATAGTCCACTGGTTCTAAGTAGTGCACCCCATTCCCTATATAGTGGTTCTAAGTAGTGCACCCCATTCTCTATATAGTGGTTCTAAGCAGTGCACCCTATTCTCTAATATAGTCCAATGGTTCTAAGTAGTGCACCCCATTCTCTATATAGTGGTTCTAACTAGTGCAACCTATTCTCTATATAGTGCACTGTTTCTAAGTAGTGCACCCTATCCTCTATGTAGTGGTTCTAAGTAGTGCCCCTATTTCTATATAGTCCACTGGTTCTAAGTAGTGCAACCTCTTCTCTATATAGTCAACTGGTTCAAAGTAATGCACCCTATTCTCTATATAGTCCACTGGTTTTAAGTGGTGCACCCAATTCTCTATATAGTCCACTGGTTCTAAGTAGTGCCCCCTATTCTCTATATAGTGGTTCTGAGTAGTGCACCCTATTCTCTATATAATCCACTGGCTCTAAGTAGTGCACCCTATTCTCTAATATAGTCCACTGGTTCTAAGTAGTGCACCCCATTCCCTATATAGTGGTTCTAAGTAGTGCACCCTATTCTCTATATAGTCCACTGGTTCTAAGTAGTGCCCCCTATTCTCTATATAGTGGTTATGAGTAGTGCACCCTATTCTCTATATAATCCACTGGCTCTAAGTAGTGCACCCTATTCTCTATATAGTCCACTGGTTCTAAGTAGTGCACCCTATTCTCTAATATAGTCCACTGGTTCTAAGTAGTGCACCCCATTCTCTATATAGTGGTTCTAAGTGGTTCTAAATAGTGCACCCTATTCTCTATATAGTTGTTCTAAGTAGTGCACCCGATTCTCTATATAGTCCGCGGTTCTAAATAGTGCACCCCATTCTCTATATAGTGATTCTAAGTATTGCACCCTATTCTCTATATAGTGGTTCTAAGTAGTACACCCAATTCTCTATATAGTGGTTCTAAGCAGTGCACCCTATTCTCTAATATAGTCCAATGGTTCTAAGTAGTGCACCCCATTCTCTATATAGTGGTTCTAACTAGTGCAACCTATTCTCTATATAGTGCACTGTTTCTAAGTAGTGCCCCCTATTCTCTATATGGTCCACTCGTTCTAAGTAGTGCAACCTCTTCTCTATATAGTCAACTGGTTCAAAGTAATGCACCCGATTCTCTATATAGTCCACTGGTTCTAAGTAGTGCCCCCTATTCTCTATATAGTGGTTCTAAGTAGTGCACCCTATTCTCTAATATAGTCCACTGGTTCTTAGTAGTGCACCCCATTCTCTATATAGTGTTCTAAGTAGTGCACCCTATTCTCTATATAGTGGTTCTAAGTAGTGCATCCTATTCTCTATATAGTGGTTCTAAGTAGTGCCCCCTTGTGTCTATATAGTCCACTGGTTCTAAGTAGTGCACCCCATTCTCTATATAGTGATTCTAAGTAGTGCACCATATTCTCTATATAGTGGTTCTAAATAGTGCACCAAATTCTCTATATTATTCTCTATATAGTCCACTGGTTTTAAGTAGTGCACCCGATTCTCTATATAGTCCGCGGTTCTAAGTAGTGCACCCCATTCTCTATATAGTGATTCTAAGTATTGCACCCTATTCTCTATATAGTGGTTCTAAGTAGTACACCCAATTCTCTATATAGTTGTTCTAAGTAGTGCACCTATTCTCTATATGGTGGTTCTAAGTAATGCACCCTCTTTCTCTATATAGTCAACTGGTTCAAACTAATGCACCCTATTCTCTATATAGTCCACTGGTTTTAAGTGGAAAACCCAATTCTCTATATAGTCCACTGGTTCTAAGTAGTGCCCCCTATTCTCTATATAGTGGTTCTAAGTAGTGCACCCTTTCTCTAATATAGTCCACTGGTTCTTAGTAGTGCACCCCATTATCTATATAGTGTTCTAAATAGTGCACCCCATTCTCTATATAGTGGTTCTAAGTAGTGCACCTATTCTCTAATATAGTCCACTGGTTCTAAGTAGTGCACCCCATTCTCTATACAGTGGTTCTAAGTAGTACCCCTATTCTCTATATGGTGCACTGGTTCTATGTCGTGCCCCATATTCTCTAGATAGTGGTTCTAAGTTGTGCACCCTATTCTCTAATATAGTCCACTGGTTCTAAGTAGTGCACCCCATTCTCTATATAGTGGTTCTAAGTAGTGCCCCAAATTCTCTAAATAGTAATTCTAAGTAGTGCCCCTATTCTCTATATGGTCCACTCGCTCTAAGTAGTGCACCTATTCTCTATATAGTCCACTGGTTTTAAGTAGTGCACCCGATTCTCTATATAGTCCGCGGTTCTAAGTAGTGCACCCTATTCTCTAATATAGTCCACTGGTTCTAAGTAGTGCACCCTATTCTCTATATAGTGGTTCTAAATAGTGCACCCTATTCTCTATATAGTTGTTCTAAGTAGTGCACCCTATTCTCTATATTGTGGTTCTAAGTAGTGCACCCTATTCTCTATATAGTCCACTGGTTTTAAGTAGTGCACCCGATTCTCTATATAGTCCGCGGTTCTAAGTAGTGCACCCCATTCTCTATATAGTGATTCTAAG
>NW_025752770.1:0-11923 GCF_021184085.1 Oncorhynchus gorbuscha
GACAGGATCTGGTTTGAGAAGAGAAAGTGACAAGCCAAGCGTGTGGCGGTATGTAGCCTGATCCTTGAAGTTGGTGGTGTTCGTATTGTGGTATTACCATTGCATCATATCATGTGGACTAACACCGAGCTGCTCTGCAGGTTAGCATATGTTCCCTATGTATTTATGACAGGGGGACAATAAAATTATCTGCAGCACAAACATTCCTCATTCGTGGACTTTGGAGGACCGTTTCTACAGCTGCAGCACCAGTCTGTGTTGAACCATCTGCAGCACCAGTCTGTGAACCATCTGCAGCACCACTCTGTGTTGGTCCATCTGCAGCACCAGTCTGTTGAACCAGGGATGTGTTGAACCATCTGCAGCACCAGTCTGTTGAACCAGGGATGTGTTTATCCATCTGCAGCACCAGTCTGTGTTGATCCATCTGCAGCACCAGTCTGTGTCGAACCATCTGCAGCACCAGTCTCTGTTGAACCATCTGCAGCACCAGTCTCTGTTGAACCATCTGCAGCACCAGTCTCTGTTGAACCATCTGCAGCACCAGTCTCTGTTGAACCATCTGCAGCACCAGTCTCTGTTGAACCATCTGCAGCACCAGTCTCTGTTGAACCATCTGCAGCACCAGTCTCTGTTGAACCATCTGCAGCACCAGTCTCTGTTGAACCATCTGCAGCACCAGTCTCTGTTGAACCATCTGCAGCACCAGTCTCTGTTGAACCATCTGCAGCACCAGTCTCTGTTGAACCATCTGCAGCACCAGTCTCTGTTGAACCATCTGCAGCACCAGTCTCTGTTGAACCATCTGCAGCACCAGTCTCTGTTGAACCATCTGCAGCACCAGTCTCTGTTGAACCATCTGCAGCACCAGTCTCTGTTGAACCATCTGCAGCACCAGTCTCTGTTGAACCATCTGCAGCACCAGTCTCTGTTGAACCATCTGCAGCACCAGTCTCTGTTGAACCATCTGCAGCACCAGTCTCTGTTGAACCATCTGCAGCACCAGTCTCTGTTGAACCATCTGCAGCACCAGTCTCTGTTGAACCATCTGCAGCACCAGTCTCTGTTGAACCATCTGCAGCACCAGTCTCTGTTGAACCATCTGCAGCACCAGTCTCTGTTGAACCATCTGCAGCACCAGTCTCTGTTGAACCATCTGCAGCACCAGTCTCTGTTGAACCATCTGCAGCACCAGTCTCTGTTGAACCATCTGCAGCACCAGTCTCTGTTGAACCATCTGCAGCACCAGTCTCTGTTGAACCATCTGCAGCACCAGTCTCTGTTGAACCATCTGCAGCACCAGTCTCTGTTGAACCATCTGCAGCACCAGTCTCTGTTGAACCATCTGCAGCACCAGTCTCTGTTGAACCATCTGCAGCACCAGTCTCTGTTGAACCATCTGCAGCACCAGTCTCTGTTGAACCATCTGCAGCACCAGTCTCTGTTGAACCATCTGCAGCACCAGTCTCTGTTGAACCATCTGCAGCACCAGTCTCTGTTGAACCATCTGCAGCACCAGTCTCTGTTGAACCATCTGCAGCACCAGTCTCTGTTGAACCATCTGCAGCACCAGTCTCTGTTGAACCATCTGCAGCACCAGTCTCTGTTGAACCATCTGCAGCACCAGTCTCTGTTGAACCATCTGCAGCACCAGTCTCTGTTGAACCATCTGCAGCACCAGTCTCTGTTGAACCATCTGCAGCACCAGTCTCTGTTGAACCATCTGCAGCACCAGTCTCTGTTGAACCATCTGCAGCACCAGTCTCTGTTGAACCATCTGCAGCACCAGTCTCTGTTGAACCATCTGCAGCACCAGTCTCTGTTGAACCATCTGCAGCACCAGTCTCTGTTGAACCATCTGCAGCACCAGTCTCTGTTGAACCATCTGCAGCACCAGTCTCTGTTGAACCATCTGCAGCACCAGTCTCTGTTGAACCATCTGCAGCACCAGTCTCTGTTGAACCATCTGCAGCACCAGTCTCTGTTGAACCATCTGCAGCACCAGTCTCTGTTGAACCATCTGCAGCACCAGTCTGTTGAACCATCTGCAGCACCAGTCTGTGTTGTCCATTTGCAGCACCAGTCTGTTGAACCAGGGATGTGTTGGTCCATCTGCAGCACCAGTCTGTTGAACCAGGGATGTGTTGGTCCATCTGCAGCACCAGTCTGTGTTGGTCCATCTGCAGCACCAGTCTGTGTTGGTCCATCTGCAGCACCAGTCTGTGTTGGTCCATCTGCAGCACCAGTCTGTGTTGAACCATCTGCAGCACCAGTCTGTTGAACCATCTGCAGCACCAGTCTGTTGAACCAGGGATGTGTTGGTCCATCTGCAGCACCAGTCTGTTGAACCATCTGCAGCACCAGTCTGTGTTGGTCCATCTGCAGCACCAGTCTGTGTTGAACCATCTGCAGCACCAGTCTGTGTTGAACCATCTGCAGCACCAGTCTGTGTTTAACCATCTGCAGCACCAGTCTGTTGAACCAGGGATGTGTTGGTCCATCTGCAGCACCAGTCTGTGTTGGTCCATCTGCAGCACCAGTCTGTGTTGGTCCATCTGCAGCACCAGTCTGTGTTGGTCCATCTGCAGCACCAGTCTGTGTTGGTCCATCTGCAGCACCAGTCTGTGTTGGTCCATCTGCAGCACCAGTCTGTGTTGGTCCATCTGCAGCACCAGTCTGTGTTGGTCCATCTGCAGCACCAGTCTGTGTTGGTCCATCTGCAGCACCAGTCTGTGTTGGTCCATCTGCAGCACCAGTCTGTGTTGGTCCATCTGCAGCACCAGTCTGTTGAACCAGGGATGTGTTGGTCCATCTGCAGCACCAGTCTGTGTTGGTCCATCTGCAGCACCAGTCTGTGTTGGTCCATCTGCAGCACCAGTCTGTTGAACCAGGGATGTGTTGGGGCTGCGGTCCAGCTACTGCTGTGGCTATAGTGGTGGGGGCCACCTCAAATATGTTTTGTGACGCCGTCGGCCATCGGTCATCAGACATTTGCAGGTTGTTTTACTTTGTGTATTTCTGTCTTCACTTCCCTGCTGAAAGCCCCCTCGTCTGTGAATAAGGGCGTAACGTGACGTTTGTCCGTTGCAAGGATTCCCCAGAGAGTGGTTACTCATCTCCACTGCTGTGGCAGTCGGCTACATCACAAGGATTCCCCAGAGAGTGGTTACTCATCTCCACTGCTGTGGCAGTCGGCTACATCACAAGGATTCCCAGAGAGTGGTTAGTTCATCTCCACTGCTGTGGCAGTCGGCTACATCACAAGGATTCCCCAGAGAGTGGTTACTCATCTCCACTGCTGTGGCAGTCGGTTACATAAAGGATTCCCCAGAGAGTGGTTACTCATCTCCACTGCTGTGGCAGTCGGCTACATCACAAGGATTCCCCAGAGAGTGGTTACTCATCTCCACTGCTGTGGCAGTCGGCTACATCACAAGGATTCCCCAGAGAGTGGTTACTCATCTCCACTGCTGTGGCAGTCGGCTACATAAAGGATTCCCCAGAGAGTGGTTACTCATCTCCACTGCTGTGGCAGTCGGCTACATCACAAGGATTCCCCAGAGAGTGGTTACTCATCTCCACTGCTGTGGCAGTCGGCTACATCACAAGGATTCCCCAGAGAGTGGTTACTCATCTCCCCTGCTGTGGCAGTCGGCTACATAAAGGATTCCCCAGAGAGTGGTTACTCATCTCCACTGCTGTGGCAGTCGGCTACATAAAGGATTCCCTAGAGAGTGGTTACTCATCTCCACTGCTGTGGCAGTCGGCTACATCACAAGGATTCAGTCTTTGAATTTACTGACAATGGAGCAGAGGCCTGCATCCAGCAACGTCATGAGTTAGTGCCTTGCGAAAGTATTCGGCCCCTTTGAACTTTGCGACCTTTGCCACATTTCAGGCTTCAAACATAAAGATATAAAACTGTATTTTTTGTGAAGAATCAACAAGTGGGACACAATCATGAAGTGGAACAACATTTATTGGATATTTCAAACTTTTTTTAACAAATCAAACTGAAGAATTGGGCGTGCAAAATTATTCAGCCCCCTTAAGCTGATACTTTGTAGCGCCACCTTTTGCTGCGATTACAGCTGTAAGTCGCTTGGGGTATGTCTCTATCAGTTTTGCACATCGAGAGACTGAATTTTTTTCCCATTCCTCCTTGCAAAACAGCTCGAGCTCAGTGAGGTTGGATGGAGAGCATTTGTGAACAGCAGTTTTCAGTTCTTTCCACAGATTCTCGATTGTATTCAGGTCTGGACCTTGACTTGGCCATTCTAACACCTGGATATGTTTATTTTTGAACCATTCCATTGTAGATTTTGCTTTATGTTTTGGATCATTGTCTTGTTGGGAAAGACAAATCTCCGTCCCAGTCTCAGGTCTTTTGCAGACTCCATCAGGTTTTCTTCCAGAATGGTCCTGTATTTGGCTCCATCCATCTTCCCATCAATTTTTTAACCATCTTCCCTGTCCCTGCTGAAGAAAAGCAGGCCAAAACCATGATGCTGCCACCACCATGTTTGACAGTGGGGATGGTGTGTTCAGGGTGATGAGCTGTGTTGCTTTTACGACAAACATAACGTTTTGCATTGTTGCCAAAAAGTTCCATTTTGGTTTCATCTGACCAGAGCACCTTCTTCCACATGTTTGGTGTGTCTCCCAGGTGGCTTGTGGCAAACTTTAAACAACACTTTTTATGGCTATCTTTAAGAAATGGCTTTCTTCTTGCCACTCTTCCATAAAGGCCAGATTTGTGCAATATACAACTGATTGTTGTCCTATGGACAGAGTCTCCACCTCAGTTGTAGATCTCTGCAGTTCATCCAGAGTGATCATGGGCTCTTTGCTGCATCTCTGATCAGCCTTCTCCTTGTATGAGCTGAAAGTTTAGAGGGACGGCCAGGTCTTGGTAGATTTGCAGTGGTCTGATACTCCTTCCATTTCAATATTATCGCTTGCACAGTGGTCCTTGGGATGTTTAAAGCTTGGGAAATCTTTTTGTATCCAAATCCGGCTTTAAACTTCTTCACAACAGTATCTCGGACCTGCCTGGTGTGTTCCTTGTTCTTCATGATGCTCTCTGCGCTTTTAACGGACCTCTGAGACTATCACAGTGCAGGTGCATTTATACGGAGACTTGATTACACACAGGTGGATTGTATTTATCATCATTAGTCATTTAGGTCAACATTGGATCATTCAGAGATCCTCACTGAACTTCTGGAGAGTTTGCTGCACTGAAAGTAAAGGGGCTGAATAATTTTGCACGCCCAATTTTTTTTCAGTTTTTGATTTGTTAAAAAAGTTTGAAATATCCAATAAATGTCGTTCCACTTCATGATTGTTTCCCACTTGTTGATTCTTCACAAAAAAATACAGTTTTATATCTTTGTTTGAAGCCTGAAATGTGGGACAAGGTCGCAAAGTTCAAGGGGGCCCGAATACTTTCGCAAGGCACTGTACGTGACCCGTTGACACGTGACCCCGTTGACACTTGACCCTTTTTTTACAGTTGTGTCAGTACACTAATACAGGGGGCGAGAGGGCAAACTCCACGAAACAAATTTTCAATGTATGGAATCACTTGGTAGTTACTGGATTCTGGGTAGACTTCTCCTTTTAACTGTGGCTCTTATCCAGTGCAACACTGTCCGTGCTAAGTGTTCACGGTAGCATCAAACTAACTTCGTCTTTGTCCTCTTCCTCAGCCGGTGGTTCGTTGTCGGCCTCGGGGTCTATTCCGCTCGCCCTCCATGCCCAGCCAGGCGAACCGCACACCTCTGAAGCGGCCCCAGGACGAGAACACGCTGGTCAGAGTGAAGAGACGACGCAGCCTGGCGGAAACTCATGGCACCACCATGGACCAGGACAACAGCTCTCCCAGCAAGATGGTACGCCACCTTCTCATAGTACTTCCTGCTTAATGTCTCCACCCCTAGTCAACTGGTCCTGTACTTCCTGCTCATTGTCTCCACCCCCTAGTCAACTGGTCCTGGTACTTCCTGCTCATTGTCTCCACCCCCTAGTCAACTGGTCCTGGTACTTCTGCTTAATGTCTCCACCCCCTAGTCAACTGGTCCTGGTACTTCCTGCTTAATGTCTCCACCCCCTAGTCAACTGGTCCTGGTACTTCCTGCTTAATGTCTCCACCCCCTAGTCAACTGGTCCTGGTACTTCCTGCTTAATGTCTCCACCCCCTAGTCAACTGTTCCTGGTACTTCCTGCTTAATGTCTCCACCCCCTAGTCAACTGGTCCTGGTACTTCCTGCTTAATGTCTCCACCCCTACACAGTCGGTGTTTTTTTTTTGAGGGGATCGATTTGAGAAAGAGAATGGCTTAATTTCACCGGGAGGGGGGGGAAATGGCTTCATTTCACCGGGAGGGGGAAATGGCTTCATTTCACCGGGAGGGGGGGAAATGGCTTCATTTCACACCGGAGGGGGAAATGGCTTCATTTCACCGGGAGGGGGAAATGGCTTCATTTCACCGGGAGGGGGAAAATGGCTTCATTTCACCGGGAGGAAATGGCTTCATTTCACCGGGAGGGGGAAATGGCTTCATTTCACGGGAGGGGAAATGGCTTCATTTCACCGGGAGGGGGGAAATGGCTTCATTTCACCAGGAGGGGAAATGGCTTCATTTCACCGGGGGGGGAAATGGCTTCATTTCACCGGGAGGGAGGGGAAATGGCTTCATTTCACCGGGAGGGAGGGGGGAAATGGCTTCATTTCACCGGGAGGGAGGGGAAATGGCTTCATTTCACCCGGGGAGGGAGGGGGAAATGGCTTCATTTCACCGGGAGGGGGGGGGAAATGGCTTCATTTCACCGGAGGGGGGAAATGGCTTCATTTCCTGGGAGGGGGGAAATGGCTATTTCACCGAGGGGGGGGAAATGGCTTCATTTCACCGGGAGGGGGGGGGGGGAAATGGCTTCATTTCACCGGGAGGGGGGGGAAATGGTCATTTCACCGGGAGGGGGGAAATGGCTTCATTTCACCGGGAGGGGGGGGGGGAAATGGCTTCATTTCACCGGGAGGGGGGGAAAAATGGCTTCATTTCACCGGGAGGGGGGGAAATGGCTTCATTTCACCGGGGGAAATGGCTTCATTTCACCACCTGGGGAAATGGCTTCATTTCACCGGGAGGGGGGGGGGGAAATGGCTTCATTTCACCCCGGGAGGGAATGGCTTCATTTCACACCAGGGGGGAAATGGCTTCATTTCACCAGGGGGGGAAATGGCTTCATTTTCACCAGGAGGAAATGGCTTCTTTCACCGGGAGGGGGGAATAGCTTCATTTCACCGGGAGGGAAAATGGCTTCATTTCACCGGAGGGGGAAATGGCTTCATTTCACCGGGAGGGGGAAATGGCCTACTCCACCCCGGGAGGGGGAAATGGCTTCATTTTACGGGAGGGGAGGGGGAAATGGCTTCATTTCACCGGGAGGGAGGGGGAAATGGCTTCATTTCACCGGGAGGGGAGGGGGAAATGGCTTCATTTCACCGGGAGGGGGGGATGGCTTCATTTCACCGGGAGGGGGAGATAGCTTCATTTTACCGGGAGGGGGAAATGGCTTCATTTCACCGGGAGGGGGAAATGGCTTCATTTCACCAGGGGGAAATGGCTTCATTTCACCAGGGGGAAATGGCTTCATTTCACCGGAAAATGGCCCCATTTCACCGGGGGGGAATGGCTTCATTTCACCGGGGGGAGAATGCTTCATTTCACCGGGAAATGGCTTCATTTCACCGGGAGGGAAATGGCTTCATTTCACCGAGGGGGAAATGGCTTCATTTCACCGAGGGAAATGGCTTCATTTCACCGAGGGAGGGAAATGGCTTCATTTCACCGAGGGGGGGGAAATGGCTTCATTTCACCGGGGGGGAAATGGCTTCATTTCACCGAGGGGAAATGGCTTCATTTCCTGAGGGGAAATGGCCTTCATTTCACCGGGGGGGAAATGGCTTCATTTCACCGGGAGGGGAGAAATGGCTTCATTTCCGGGAGGGGGGAGAAATCGCTTCACCGGGAGGGGGGGAAATGGCTTCATTTCACCGGGAGGGGAAATGGCTTCATTTCACCGAGGGGGGAAATGGCTTCATTTTCACCGAGGGGAAATGGCTTCATTTCACCCGAGGGGAAATGGCTTCATTTCACCGGGGGGAAATAAGCTGTCCCCACCGGGGAAATGGCTTCATTTCCCCAATCGAAATGGCTTCATTTCACTGGGGGAAATGGCTTCATTTCACTGGGGGAATTTCATTTCACCGGGGGAAATGGCTTCATTTCACCGGGAAATGGCTTCATTTCACCGGGAGGGGGAATGAACTTCCATTTCACCGGGAGGGGGGGGGGAAATGGCTTCATTACGGGATCGGGAGGGGGAAATGGCTTCATTTCACCGGGAGGGGGGGGAAATGGCTTCATTTCACAGGAGGAATGGCCTCATTTCACCGGGAGGGAACTTTAAAACAGAGTTTAATGGCTGTGATGGGAGAACTGAGGATGGATCAACAATATTGTAAGTTACTCACAACACTAACCTAATTCACAGTAAAAGTGTGAGAAGAGAGAGAAGACCAGGTGTAAAACCGCCTTCACTTTCAGCAAATCTGTCAGAGGAGCAACTACAGTAGAGAAGTTTCTACAGAAAACTGCGTAATAACCAATCATTCCCAAGAAAATGCATCAGTTCTATTTTTAGTAGTTGGCGGTGGAAAAGCATCAATAGCTACCACTTCTATCCCCGACAGGACGCACTTCACCCTGCTCAACCACCTCACCAAGGCACGTAACGGGCCTACTGAGCAAACCTCACACTTAGCGGGTGCTAGTGAGGCGACCCACAGCCTGCCGGTCGACACACGTACAGATGCTCCTCCCAACTTTCTTCATAAACTATTACATCGTCCAGATAAACAGCTGACCAGACTGGAGACAACCCTAATTCATACGGGCGCTGAAAGGTGACAGGTGCGTTACGCAGACGAAACTCATAACCAAATACTTTTTCAATATTGTGTTCTATTAAGTTTGTAGGTGTATCAGAAAACAACACTGAAAAACTCAGAATCAAACCCGACCAACTTGTCTAGCCTATCAGCAGGTAGATGAGCTAGAAGGCTATCCAAAACAACCAGTGACTGAATTATTCAATCTACCCTGCAGTACGCAATAGTTGGGACCAGGGACATCCTCTCAAATCAAATTTATTTATATAGCCCTTCGTACATCAGCTGATATCTCAAAGTGCTGTACAGAAACCCAGCCTAAAACCCCAAACAGCAAACAATGCAGGTGTAAAAGCACGGTGGCTAGGAAAAACTCCCTAGAAAGGCCAAAACCTAGGAAGAAACCTAGGAGAGAACCAGGCTATGAGGGATGGCCAGTCCTCTTCTGGCTGTGCCGGGTGGAGATTATAACAGAACGTGGCCAAGATGTTCAAATGTTCATAAATGACCAGCGTGGTCGAATAATAATAAGGCAGAACAGTTGAAACTGGAGCAGCAGCACAGTCAGGTGGACTGGGGACAGCAAGGAGTCATGTCAGGTAGTCCTGGGGCACGGTCCTAGGGCTCAGGTCCTCCGAGAGAGAGAAAGAAAGAAAGAGAGAATTAGAGAGAGCATGTGTGGGGTGGCCAGTCCTCTTCTGGCTGTGCCGGGTGGAGATTATAACAGAACGTGGCCAAGATGTTCAAATGTTCATAAATGACCAGCGTGGTTGAATAATAGTAAGGCAGAACAGTTGAAACTCTCCATGCACAGACCTAACATGACAAAAAGAAGAACCCAGCGATATAACCGTAATGGCCTAAATAACAGGTTTACCATCCTCTGCAGACTCCCACTGAGTTTGGAAAAGAATAATGGTCAAATGTTGGTAAATCCGGGTTGTGGAAAGCTCTTCGAGACTTACCCAGAAAGACTCACTACTGTAATCACTGCCAGAGGTGACGGACATGTGTCGACTCAGGGGGGTTGAATTCTTGTCTAATCAAGATGCACTGAGTGGACAAAACTTGAGGAACATCTGCTCTTTCCAGGACAGGCTGACCAGGTGAATCCAAATCACATGTGATTGGTCACAAACACATGGTTAGCAGATGTGATTGGTCACAAACACATGGTTAGCAGATGTGATTGGTCACAAACACATGGTTAGCAGATGTGATTGGTCACATGGTTAGCAGATGTGATTGGTCACAAACACATGGTTAGCAGATGTTATTGGTCACATGGTTAGCAGATGTTATTGGTCACATGGTTAGCAGATGTTATTGGTCACATGGTTAGCAGATGTCATTGGTCACATGGTTAGCAGATGTTATTGGTCACATGGTTAGCAGATGTTAATGGTCACATGGTTAGCAGATGTGATTGGTCACATGGTTAGCAGATGTGATTGGTCACATGGTTAGCAGATGTGATTGGTCACATGGTTGGGGCAGATGTGATTGGTCACATGGTTAGCAGATGTGATTGGTCACATGGTTAGCAGATGTGATTGGTCACATGGTTAGCAGATGTGATTGGTCACATGGTTAGCAGATGTGATTGGTCACATGGTTAGCAGATGTGATTGGTCACATGGTTAGCAGATGTGAATGGTCTATGGTTAGCAGAGGTGATTGGTCACATGGTTAGCAGATGTGATTGGTCACATGGTTAGCAGATGTGAATGGTCACATGGTTAGCAGATGTGAATGGTCACATGGTTAGCAGATGTGAATGGTCACATGGTTAGCAGATGTGAATGGTCACATGGTTAGCAGATGTGAATGGTCCACATACACAGCTGGTGTGATTGGTCCACATACACAGCTGGTGTGATTGGTCCACATACACAGCTGGTGTGATTGGTCCACATACACAGCTGGTGTGATTGGTCCACATACACAGCTGGTGTGATTGGTCCACATACACAGCTGGTGTGATTGGTCCACATACACAGCTGGTGTGATTGGTCCACATACACAGCTGGTGTGATTGGTCCACATACACAGCTGGTGTGATTGGTCCACATACACAGCTGGTGTGATTGGTCGCGCTGTCACAAGGTTAGCAGATGTTATTGTGAGTGTAGTGAAATGCTTTTCCAGGTAAAATAATGATCCCTTATTGATGTTACTTGTTAAATCCATTTCAGTCAGTGTAGATGAAGGGGAGGAGTCAGGTTAAATCCACTTCAGTCAGTGTAGATGAAGGGGAGGAGTCAGGTTAAATCCACTTCAGTCAGTGTAGATGAAGGGGAGGAGTCGGGTTAAATCCACTTCAGTCAGTGTAGATGAAGGGGTCAGTGTAGATTCGGGTTAAAATCCACTTCAGTCAGTGTAGATGAAGAGGGAGGTTAAATCCACTTCAGTCAGTGTAGATGAGGAGGTGGAGATTAAATCCACTTCAGTCAGTGTAGATGAAGGGGAGGAGTCGGGTTAAATCCACTTCAGTCAGTGTAGATGAAGGGGAGGAGTCAGGTTAAATCCACTTCAGTCAGTGTAGATGAAGGGGAGGAGTCAGGTCAGGTCAGCAGATGAAGGGAGGATCGGGTTAAATCCACTTCAGTCAGTGTAGATGAAGGGGAGGAGTCAGGGTTAAATCCACTTCAGTCAGTGTAGATGAAGGAGGAGTCAGGTTAAATCCACTTCAGTCAGTGTAGATGAAGGGAGGAGTCAGGTTAAATCCACTTCAGTCAGTGTAGATGAAGGGGAGGAGTCAGGTTAAATCCACTTCAGTCAGTGTAGATGAAGGGGGAGGAGTCAGGTTAAATCCACTTCAGTCAGTGTAGATGAAGGGGAGGAGTCAGGTTAAATCCACTTCAGTCAGTGTAGATGAAGGGGAGGAGTCAGGTTAAATCCACTTCAGTCAGTGTAGATGAAGGGGAGTGAGTCAGGGTTAAATCCACTTCAGTCAGTGTAGATGAAG
>NW_025752771.1:0-11921 GCF_021184085.1 Oncorhynchus gorbuscha
GGTCGTAAGCGAGAAAGTATCTCTTGGTGCACTATATAAAGTCCAAGTGAGTGTGATTAACAGCTGTTGCATTTTCACCATGTCGATAAGCATCTTTGTGTCACTCAAAAGTGGAAGAACTTGCATATACTGTAGCCATAATTTGTAGCACAGATTGTTGGATGAAATACAAACTAACCTTGCTTACTTATTTCAAAGCGATGGCACATATTTCAGCCTTGTGGGAAGAAACGGACAAAGGGTTGACAAAGCTTACAGCACCTGGTATTCCCAGGCGGTCTCCCATCCAAGTACTAAACAGGCCCGAACCTGCTTAGCTTCCGAGATCAGACGAGATCAGGCGTACTCAGGCCGGTGTGGTCGTAGCGAGAAACTATCTCTTGGTGCACTATATAAAGTCAAAGTGAGTGTGATTAACAGCTGTTGCATTTTCACCATGTCGATAAGCATCTTTGTGTCACTCAAAAGTGGAAGAACTTGCATATACTGTAGCCATAATTTGTAGCACAGATTGTTGGATGAAATACAAACTAACCTTGCTTACTTATTTCAAAGCGACGGCACATATTTCAGCCTTGTGGGAAGAAACGGACAAAGAGTTGACAATAGACAGTGGTAAAAAGCTTACAGCACCTGGTATTCCCAGGCGGTCTCCCATCCAAGTACTAACCAGGCCCGAACCTGCTTAGCTTCCGAGATCAGACAAGATCAGGCGTACTCAGGCCGGTGTGGTCGTAAGCGAGAAGCTATCTCTTGGTGCACTATATAAAGTCCAAGTGAGTGTGATTAACAGCTGTTGCATTTTCACCATGTCGATAAGCATCTTTGTGTCACTCAAAAAGTGGAAGAACTTGCATATACTGTAGCCATAATTTGTAGCACAGATTGTTGGATGAAATACAAACTAACCTTGCTTACTTATTTCAAAGCGACGGCACATATTTCAGCCTTGTGGGAAGAAACGGACAAAGGGTTGACAAAAAGCTTACAGCACCTGGTATTCCCAGGCGGTCTCCCATCCAAGTACTAACCAGGCCCGAACCTGCTTAGCTTCCGAGATCAGACGAGATCAGGCGTACTCAGGCCGGTGTGGTCATAAGCGAGAAACTATCTCTTGGTGCACTATATAAAGTCAAAGTGAGTGTGATTAACAGCTGTTGCATTTTCACCATGTCGATAAGCATCTTTGTGTCACTCAAAAAGTGGAAGAACTTGCATATACTGTAGCCATAATTTGTAGCACAGATTGTTGGATGAAATACAAACTAACCTTGCTTACTTATTTCAAAGCGACGGCACATATTTCAGCCTTGTGGGAAGAAACGGACAAAGAGTTGAAATTCCAATAGACAGTGACAAAAAGCTTACAGCACCTGGTATTCCCAGGCGGTCTCCCATCCAAGTACTAACCAGGCCCGAACCTGCTTAGCTTCCGAGCTCAGACGAGATCAGGCGTACTCAGGCCAGTGTGGTCGTAAGCGAGAAGCTATCTCTTGGTGCACTATATAAAGTCCAAGTGAGTGTGATTAACAGCTGTTGCATTTTCACCATGTCGATAAGCATCTTTGTGTCACTCAAAAAGTGGAAGAACTTGCATATACTGTAGCCATAATTTGTAGCACAGATTGTTGGATGAAATACAAACTAACCTTGCTTACTTATTTCAAAGCGATGGCACATATTTCAGCCTTGTGGGAAGAAACGGACAAAGGGTTGACAAAATCTTACAGCACCTGGTATTCCCAGGCGGTCTCCCATCCAAGTACTAACCAGGCCCGAACCTGCTTAGCTTCCGAGATCAGACGAGATCAGGCGTACTCAGGCCGGTGTGGTCGTAAGCGAGAAACTATCGCTTGGTGCACTATATAAAGTCAAAGTGAGTGTGATTAACAGCTGTTGCATTTTCACCATGTCGATAAGCATCTTTGTGTCACTCAAAAAGTGGAAGAACTTGCATATACTGTAGCCATAATTTGTAGCACAGATTGTTGGATGAAATACAAACTAACCTTGCTTACTTATTTCAAAGCGACGGCACATATTTCAGCCTTGTGGGAAGAAACGGACAAAGAGTTGAAATTCCAATAGACAGTGGTAAAAAGCTTACAGCACCTGGTATTCCCAGGCGGTCTCCCATCCAAGTACTAACCAGGCCCGAACCTGCTTAGCTTCCGAGCTCAGACGAGATCAGGCGTACTCAGGCCAGTGTGGTCGTAAGCGAGAAGCTATCTCTTGGTGCACTATATAAAGTCCAAGTGAGTGTGATTAACAGCTGTTGCATTTTCACCATGTCGATAAGCATCTTTGTGTCACTCAAAAAGTGGAAGAACTTGCATATACTGTAGCCATAATTTGTAGCACAGATTGTTGGATGAAATACAAACTAACCTTGCTTACTTATTTCAAAGCGATGGCACATATTTCAGCCTTGTGGGAAGAAACGGACAAAGGGTTGACAAAAAGCTTACAGCACCTGGTATTCCCAGGCGGTCTCCAATCCAAGTACTAACCAGGCCCGAACCTGCTTAGCTTCCGAGATCAGACGAGATCAGGCGTACTCAGGCCGGTGTGGTCGTAAGTGAGAAACTATCGCTTGGTGCACTATATAAAGTCAAAGTGAGTGTGATTAACAGCTGTTGCATTTTCACCATGTCGATAAGCATCTTTGTGTCACTCAAAAAGTGGAAGAACTTGCATATACTGTAGCCATAATTTGTAGCACAGATTGTTGGATGAAATACAAACTAACCTTGCTTACTTATTTCAAAGCGACGGCACATATTTCAGCCTTGTGGGAAGAAACGGACAAAGAGTTGAAATTCCAACAGAGTGGCAAAGCTTACAGCACCTGGTATTCCCAGGCGGTCTCCCATCCAAGTACCAACCAGGCCCGAACCTGCTTAGCTTCCGAGATCAGAAGAGATCAGGCGACTAGGCCGGTGTGGTCGTAAGCAAGAAGCTATCTCTTGGTGCACTATATAAAGTCCAAGTGAGTGTGATTAACAGCTGTTGCATTTTCACCATGTCGATAAGCATCTTTGTGTCACTCAAAAAGTGGAAGAACTTGCATATACTGTAGCCATAATTTGTAGCACAGATTGTTGGATGAAATACAAACTAACCTTGCTTACTTATTTACATTTACATTACATTTACATTTACATTTAAGTCATTTAGCAGACGCTCTTATCCAGAGCGACTTACAAATTGGTGCATTCACCTTATGACATCCAGTGGAACAACCACTTTACAATAGTGCATCTAAATATTTTAAGGGGGGAGGGAGGGTGAGAAGGATTACTTTATCCTATCCTAGGTATTCCTTAAAGAGGTGGGGTTTCAGGTGTCTCCGGAAGGTGGTGATTGACTCCCGCTGTCCTGGCGTCGAGGGAGTTTGTTCCACCATTGGGAGCCAGAGCGAACAGTTTTGACTGAGCTGAGCGGGAACTGTACTTCCTCAGTGGTAGGGAGGCGAGCAGGTCAGAGGTGGATGAACGCAGTGCCCTTATTTGGGTGTAGGGCCTGATCAGAGCCTGGAGGTACTGAGGTGCCGTTCCCCTCACAGCTCCGTGTGGCAAGCACCATGGTCTTGTAGCGGATGCGAGCTTCAACTGGAAGCCAGTGGAGAGAGCGGAGGAGCGGGGTGACGTGGAGAGAACTTGGGAAGGTTGAACACTAGGACGGGCTGCGGCGTTCTGGATGAGTTGTAGGGGTTTAATGGCACAGGCAGGGGAGCCCAGCCAACAGCGAGTTGCAGTAATCCAGACGGGAGATGACAAGTGCCTGGATTAGGACCTGCGCCGCTTCCTGTGTGAGGCAGGGTCGTACTCTGCGGATGTTGTAGAGCATGAACCTACAGGAACGGGCCACCGCCTTGATGTTAGTTGAGAACGACAGTTTGTTGTCCAGGATCACGCCAAGGTTCTTAGCGCTCTGGGAGGAGGACACAATGGAGTTGTCAACCGTGATGGCGAGATCATGGAACGGGCAGTCCTTCCCCGGGAGGAAGAGCAGCTCCGTCTTGCCGAAGTTCAGCTTGAGGTGGTGATCCGTCATCCACACTGATATGTCTGCCAGACATGCAGAGATGCGATTCGCCACCTGGTCATCAGAAGGGGGAAAGGAGAAGATTAATTGTGTGTCGTCTGCATAGCAATGATAGGAGAGACCATGTGAGGTTATGACAGAGCCAAGTGACTTGGTGTATAGCGAGAATAGGAGAGGGCCTAGAACAGAGCCCTGGGGGACACCAGTGGTGAGAGCGCGTGGTGAGGAGACAGATTCTCGCCACGCCACCTGGTAGGAGCGACCTGTCAGGTAGGACGAATCAAGCGTGGGCCGCGCCGGAGATGCCCAACTCGGAGAGGGTGGAGAGGAGGATCTGATGGTTCACAGTATCGGAAGGCAGCCGATAGGTCTAGAAGGATGAGAGCAGAGGAGAGAGAGTTAGCTTTAGCAGTGCGGAGCGCCTCCGTGATACAGAGAAGAGCAGTCTCAGTTGAATGACTAGTCTTGAAACCTGACTGATTTGGATCAAGAAGGTCATTCTGAGAGAGATAGCGGGAGAGCTGGCCAAGGACGGCACGTTCAAGAGTTTTGGAGAGAAAAGAAAGAAGGGATACTGGTCTGTAATTGTTGACATCGGAGGGATCGAGTGTAGGTTTTTTCAGAAGGGGTGCAACTCTCGCTCTCTTGAAGACGGAAGGGACGTAGCCAGCGGTCAGGGATAAGTTGATGAGCGAGGGTGAGGTAAGGGAGAAGGTCTCCGGAAATGGTCTGGAGAAGAGAGGAGGGGATAGGGTCGAAGCGGGCAGGTTGTTGGGCGGCCGGCCGTCACAAGACGCGAGATTTCATCTGGAGAGAGAGGGGAGAAAGAGGTCAGAGCACAGGGTAGGGCAGTGTGAGCAGAACCAGCGGTGTTGTTTGACTTAGCAAACGAGGATCGGATGTCGTCGATCTTCTTTTCAAAATGGTTGACGAAGTCATCTGCAGAGAGGGAGGAGGGGGAGGGGGAGGGAGGATTCAGGAGGGAGGAGAATGTGGCAAAGAGCTTCCTAGGGTTAGAGGCAGATGCTTGGAATTTAGAGTGGTAGAAAGTGGCTTTAGCAGCAGAGACAGAGGAGGAAAATGTAGAGAGGAGGGAGTGAAAGGATGCCAGGTCCGCAGGAGGCGAGTTTTCCTCCATTTCCGCTCGGCCTTCCGGAGCCCTGTTCTGTGAGCTCGCATTGAGTCGTCAAGCCACGGAGCGGGAGGGAGGACCGAGCCGGCCTGGAAGATAGGGGGACATAGAGAGTCAAAGGATGCAGAAAGGGAGGAGAGGAGGGTTGAGGAGGCAGAATCAGGAGATAGGTTGGAGAAGGTTTGAGCAGAGGGAAGAGATGATAGGATGGAAGAGGAGAGAGTAGCGGGGAGAGAGAGCGAAGGTTGGGACGGCGCGATACCATCCAGTAGGGGCAGTGTGGGAAGTGTTGGATGAGAGCGAGAGGGAAAAGGATACAAGGTAGTGGTCGGAGACTTGGAGGGGAGTTGCAATGAGGTTAGTGGGAAGAACAGCATCTAGTAAAAAGATGAGGTCGAGCGTATTGCCTGCCTTGTGAGTAGGGGAAGGTGAGAGGGTGAGGTCAAAAGAGGAGAGGGAGTGGAAAGAAGGAGGCAGAGAGGAATGAGTCAAAGGTAGGACGTGGGGAGGTTAAAGTCACCCAGAACTGTGAGAGGTGAGCCGTCCGGGGAAAGGAGCTTATCAAGGCATCAAGCTCATTGATGAACTCTCCGAGGGGACCTGGAGGGCGATAAATGATAAGGATGTTAAGCTTGAAAGGGCTGGTAACTGTGACAGCATGAAATTCAAAGGAGGCGATAGACAGATGGGTAAGGGGAGAAAAGAGAATGACCACATGGGAGAGATAAGGGATCCCTATGCCACCACCCCGCTGACCAGAAGCTCTCGGGGTGTGCGGGAACACGTGGGCGGACTAAGAGAGAGCAGTAGAGTCGCAGTGTTATCTGTGGTGATCCATGTTTCTGTCAGTGCCAGAAGTCGAGGGACTGGAGGGAGGCATAGGCTGAGATGAACTCTGCCTTGTTGGCTGCAGATCGGCAGTTCCAGAGGCTACCGGAGACCTGGAACTCCGTGGGTCGTGCGGCGCTGGGACCACCAGATTAGGGTGGCAGCAGCCACGCGGTGTGGAGCGTTTGTATGGTCTGTGCAGAGAGGAGAGAACAGGGATAGACAGACACATAGTTGACAGGCTACAGAAGAGGCTACGCTAATGCAAGGAGATTGGAATGACAAGTGGACTACACGTCTCGAATGTTCAGAAAGTTAAGCTTACGTAGCAGAGAATCTTATTGACTAAAATTATTAAAAATGATACAGTACTGCTGAAGTAGGCTAGCTGGCAGTGGCTGCGTTGTTGACTTTGTAGGCTAGCTGACAGTGGCTGCGTTGTTGACACTACACTAATCAAGTCGTTCCGTTGAGTGTAGTAGTTTCTACAATGCTGCTATTCGGGGGCTAGCTGGCTAGCTAGCAGTGTTGATTACGTTACGTTGCGTTAAAACGACAATAGCTGGCTAGCTAACCTAGAAAATCGCTCTAGACTACACAATTATCTTTGATACACAGACGGCTATGTAGCTAGCTATGTAGCTAGCTACGATCAAACAAATCAAACCGTTGTGCTGTAATGAAATGAAATGAAAATGTGATACTACCTGTGGAGCGAAGCGGAATCGACCGGTTGTTGAGTGCGCGGAAGTTCTATTCAGTAGACGTTGCTGGCTGTTGGCTAGCTAGCAGTGTCTCCTACGTTAAGGACGACAAAAAGCTGGCTAGCTAACCTCGGTAAATTAAGATAATCACTCTAAGACTACACGCTCTAAACTACACAATTATCTTGGATACGAAGACAGCAAAGACAACTATGTAGCTAGCTAACACTACACTATTCAAGTCGTTCAGTTGAGTGTAATAGTTTCTACAGTGCTGCTATTCGATAGACGTGTGGACGTTTGCTAGCTGGCTAGCTGCTGGGCAGATAGCAGTGTAGACTACGTTAGGACGACGAAATACGAAGTTGCAATAGAAGTGCTGACTGTTTCACTTTGTTGTCTCTCTTTCCTTTTTCTTCTGTCCTTCTTTGTCCTTATTTTGTCTTCCTTTCTTCTGTTAACTAGATATTTTTTGTTGTTATTCTTTGTAAGCTAGCTAGCTTCTTCCAGGAGAGTCCCTAGCAACTGCTTAGCAACAAGTAAACAATTCTGCTAGCAATTCACCTAGCTAAGATAACTGTACAATTTTATGAAAAAATAGTTAATTTTTCAAAAGCCTGTCTTGTTTAGTTTGTTCCTTGTTTTGTCTTCTATTGAGTCTTGCAGTTCTCTTGATTTTTTCGATGTACTTCACTCTAAAAAAACATTTAAATCTCAATAAATACAGGAGCTCATTTTTCAGCAGCTGCTCAATTTAGAACTCCGGAATTTATCTATTTATCTATCCCTTACCGTTGATGTCCTCAGCCTTTGAAAGGTTACAGGGAGCATCCGTGTTCACTAAGTTGGATTTACGTAATGCATATCATTTGGTTCGCATAAGGGGGGACGAATGGAAGACCGCGTTTAACACCCCCAGAGGGCACTTGAATATTTGGTCATGCCTTTTGGGCTATCCAACTCCCCAGCGGTTTTCCAGGCACTCGTCCATGACGTGCTGAGAGATATGATTGATCAGTTCATATATGTTTTACCTGGATGACATACTGATTTTTCTTCTTCTCTCCAGGAACACGTTCAGCACGTCAGGCGAGTGCTTGTGAGGTTGTTGGAGAATGGACTTTTTGTCAAGGCGGTGAAATGCATTTTCATGCACAATCCGTTCCATTCCTAGGTTACATCGTCTCGACTGAAGGTACCATGGATCCTGACAAGGTTAAGGCTCTGGTGGATTGGCCAAGCCCAGATTCCCGTAAGGCCCTACAGAGGTTTCTGGGATTCGCCAATTTCTACCGCCGTTTCGTTCGCAACTTTAGTCAGATAGTCGCTCCTCTTACCGCCTTAACCTCCCCCAGAGTGACGTTCAGGTGGTCCGATACAGCCGAGGCTGCATTCGCCAAACTCAAGAGCCGCTTTGTTTCGGCTCCCCGTCCTCATAGCTCCCGATCCCTCGCGTCAGTTCGTGGTGGAGGTGGACGCTTCAGAAGTGGGGGTAGGTGCGGTACTTTCCCAACGTTCCTCTTCTGACGACAAGATGCACCCTTACGCGTTCCTTTCCCATCGGTTATCACCTGCGGAACGCAACTACGACATTGGCAACAGAGAGTTGTTGGCAGTGAAGTTAGCACTGGAGGAGTGGCACCATTGGTTAGAGGGGTCGGGGTACCTTTTATAGTTTGGACCGATCACAAAAATTTGGAATATCCGAACCGCCAAGCGACTCAACTCCAGGCAGGTGCGGTGGGCACTCTTTTCGGACGTTTTGACTTCTCTCTTGTATCGCCCGGGTTCCAAGAATGTCAAACCCGATTCCCTTTCTCGCATTTTTGACCATTCCGAACGCCCCATCCACTCCCGAGTGCATCCTACCCGGGACCTAGTGGTCTCCACACTCACATGGGAGGTTGAATCGAGGGTCAAACGGCCTTAGAAGGGGTAACGCCTCCCGCCCGGTTGCCCGCCTAATCGGTTGTTTTGTGCCGGAGGGGTGTCGGTCTGATGTTATTCGGTGGGGCATTGCTCCAACGTAGCGTGTCATCCAGGAGTCAGCCGCACTAGCTTTTTGGTTAAGCAACGCTTTTGGTGGCCACTGATGGCTCGTGACATTCACAGTTACGTCTTGGCTTGCTCGGTTTGTGCGACTGGGAAGACTTCTAATCGACCCCCAGATGGGTTACTCCAACCGCTGTCGGTCCCTTCGAGACCCTGGTCCCACATCACGCTAGATTTTGTTACCGGCCTTCCACCCTCCCAGGGCAAGACGATTGTTTTGACCGTGGTGGACCGGTTCTCGAAGGCGGCTCACTTTATTCCCTTGCCTAAATTACCATCTGCCAGAGACAGCGGTAACTGTCGTGGATCACGTCTTTCGCTTACATGGCCTGCCGATGGACATAGTTTCTGACAGGGGGCCCCAATTTGTGTCCAAGTTTTGGCAAGAGTTTTGTAGGTTACTGGGAGCGAAGTCAGCCTGTCTTCAGGTTTCATCCCCAGAGCAACGGTCAAGCGGAGAGGGCCAACCAAGATTTGGAGAGTGTTGCGATGTTTGGTTTCTAAGAATCCTCTTCCTGGAGTCAACAACTCTCTATGGTTGAGTACGCTCACAATTCGTTGCCAGTGGCAGCCACGGGTCCTCTCCGTTTGAGTGTAGTTTAGGTTACCAGCCACCTATCTTTCCCAGTACGGAGTCCGAGGTCACTGTTCCCTCCGCTCACGCTTTCATCCAGAGGTGCCGTCACGCATGGAGCAGAGCCATTGAGACTCTTCTCCGGGTGGGGCGCGCACCAAGGCTAGGCCGATCGCCACCGGGTCGAAGCCTCCGGTATACGTCGTTGGCCAAAGAGTGTGGCTTTCTACTAAGAACATTCCACTCCAATCCGTTTCGAACAAGCTTGCCCCCAAATTTATCGGCCCGTTCAGAGTCACCAGGATCATTAGTCCAGTGGCGGTCCGGCTCAAGCTTCCTCCGGCATATAGGAGAATTCATCCTACCTTTCATGTGTCTAAAATAAAACCTGTGTTTCAGGCACGCATTAACCCGCTGGTCCCGGTTCCCCCGCCGCCACTACTTGTTGATGGGGAACCCACCTTTTCTGTCAATCGTATTTTGGACTCTAGTAGGAGGACGCGGATTCCAGTACCTGGTGGACTGGGAGGGTTACGGTCCGGAGGAGAGAAGTTGGGTACCTGCTAGGGACATTATGGATCACTCCCTTATCGATGATTTCAATCGACAGGTAAGTCGCCTGGGAACGCCAAGAGGTGTTCCTAGGGGGTGTATTGTCACGGTTCATGAATCCACTGCCTCTCTCTCTCTCTCTCTCTCTCTCTCTCTCTCTCTCTCTCTCTCCCCTCTCTCTCTCTCTCTCTCTCTCTCTCTCCCGTGTTTGTGTGGGCGTGGTTCCCAATCTCGGCCTGATTGTCTGCGCCAGCTGGAACCACTTATCTTCCCTTTATATGTTCTGTAACCAGTGTTTCTTGTTGTCAGATCGTTGTTACTTCCCTGAGGTTGTGTCGTGTGTCCGTGCTCATCTCTCGCCGCCCTTGTGTGGATTATCTGCTGTGCTCCTTCCTACCCATCCGGACACACTCCCTGGATTTCTCAGCACGCTATCACCGGAAGATGCGCCTAGTCCCTGGGTGGATTCCGTCTGAGTACAGTCTGTCTGTCCTGTTGCTGCTGTAAATTGTATTCATTAAACCATCGTTGCTTGCATCTTGCATCCGCCTCTCTGTATTGTCACAGAGCCAGTGGGTTTGGTGACAAGTATGAAGCGAGGGCCAGCCAACGAGAGCGTACAGGTCGCAGTGGTGGGTAGTATATGGGGCTTTGGTGACAAAACAGATGGCACTGTGGTAGACTACATCCAATTTGCTGAGTAGAGTGTTGGAGGCTATTTTGTAAATGACATCGCCGAAGTCAAGGATCGGTAGGATGGTCAGTTTTACAAGGCTATGTTTGGCAGCATGAGTGAAGGATGCTTTGTTGCGAAATAGGAAGCCAATTCTAGATTTAACTTTGGATTGGAGATGTTTGATGTGAGTCTGGAAGGAGAGTTTACAGTCTAACCAGACACCGAGGTATTTGTAGTTGTCCACATAAGTCAGAACCGTCCAGAGTAGTGATGTTGGACGGGCGGGCAGGTGCAGGCAGTGATCGGTTGAAGAGCATGCATTTAGTTGTACTTGTATTTAAGAGCAATTGGAAGCCACGGAAGGAGAGTTGTATGGTATTTGTCATGTTTTGTCATTGATTATCGTGTATTGTCCCTATGCTTCCCTTCTATTCGTTTCCCTCTGCTGGTCTTATTAGGTTCTTTCCCTCTTTCTATCCCTCTCTCTCCCCCTCCCTCTCTCCCTCTCTCGCTCTCTCTCTCTATCGTTCCGTTCCTGCTCCCAGCTGTTCCTCATTCTCCTAACTACCTCATTTACTCTTTCACACCTGTCCCCTATTTTGCCCTCTGATTAGAGTCCCTATTTCTCCCTCTGTTTTCCGCTTCTGTCCTTGTCGGATCCTTGTTTGATGTTTGCTGTTCTGTGTCCTTGTTCCGCCCTGTCGTGTTTTTGCCTTCTTCAGATGCTGCGTGAGCAGGTGTCTATGTCAGCTACGGCCTGTGCCTTCCCGAAGCGACCTGCAGTCTGTGGTCGCGTCTCAGTCGTTCCTCTCTACTGACGAGAGGATTTCAGTTTCCTGTTTTGTATTTACCTAAGATAATATCCAGGATTATCGTTTTTGTTTAAGACTGGAATAAAGACTCTGTTTCTGTTAAGTCGCTTTTGGGTCCTCATTCACCCAGCATAACAGTATTGAAGCTCGTCTGGAGGGTTGTTAACCAAGGCTATGGGTTTCCCTACAGGAACTCCAATCCCCATTCAGCTGAAACGGTGGCGCAGGGAATTCAAAAATATTCTTAGAAATATTTAACCTCCACACATTAACAAGTCCAATACACTCAAATGAAAGATAAACACCTTGTTCATCTACCCAGCATTTCAGATTTTTAAAATGTTTTACGGCGAAAACAGCATATATTTATGTTAGACCACCACCAAAAACAAATAAAAGACGTAGCCATTTTGTCTAGCAAAATATAAAATGACAAAAGCAGGATGTAAAAAATAATTCACTGACCTCTTGAAAATCTTCATCATATGACAGTCATATGACATGTTACACAGTACATGTCACGAATATTACCGAAGGTGACTCC
>NW_025752772.1:0-11920 GCF_021184085.1 Oncorhynchus gorbuscha
ACAAACAACCCCAAGATTATTTTTTATTTTTTTTATTTCACCTTTATTTAACCAGGCACGCTAGTTGAGAACAAGTCCTCATTTGCAACTGCGACCTGGCCAAGATAAAGCATAGCAGTGTGAACAGACAACACAGAGTTACACATGGAATAAACAATTAACAAGTAAATAACACAGTAGGAAAAAAAAGGGGAGTCTATATACATTGTGTGCAAAAGGCATGAGGAGGTAGGCGTAATAATTACAATTTTGCAGATTAACACTGGAGTGATAAATGATCAGATGGTCATGTACAGGTAGAGATATTGGTGTGCAAAAGAGCAGAAAAGTAAATAAATAAAAACAATATGGGGATGAGGTAGGTAAAAATGGGTGGGCTATTTACCGATAGACTATGTACAGCTGCCACGATCGGTTAGCTGCTCAGATAGCAGATGTTTGAAGTTGGTGAGGGAGATAAAAGTCTCCAACTTCAGCGATTTTTGCAATTCGTTCCAGTCACAGGCAGCAGAGACACTGGAACGAAAGGCGGCCAAATGAAGTGTTGTCTTTAGGGATGATCAGTGAGATACACCTGCTGGAGGGCGTGCAACGGATGGGTGTTGCCATCGTGACCAGTGAACTGAGATAAGGTGGAGCTTTACCTAGCATGGACTTGTAGATGACCTGGAGCCAGTGGGTCTGGCAATGAATATTTAGCGAGGGCCAGCCGACTAGAGCATACAAGTCGCAGTGGTGGGTGGTATAAGGTGCTTTAGTGACAAAACGGATGGCACTGTGATAAACTGCATCCAGTTTGCTGAGTAGAGTGTTGGAAGCAATTTCGTAGATGACATCGCCGAGTCGAGGATCGGTAGAATAGTCAGTTTTACTAGGGTAAGCTTGGCGGCGTGAGTGAAGGAGGCTTTGTTGCGGAATAGAAAGCCGACTCTTGATTTGATTTTCGATTGGAGATGTTTGATATGAGTCTGGAAGGAGAGTTTACAGTCTAGCCAGACACCTAGGTACTTATAGATGTCCACATATTCAAGGTTGGAACCATCCAGGGTGGTGATGCTGGTCAGGCGTGCGGGTGCAGGCAGCAAACGGTTGAAAAGCATGCATTTGGTTTTACTAGCGTCTAAGAGCAGTTGGAGGCCACGGAAGGAGTGTTGTATGGTATTGAAGCTCGTTTGGAGGTTAGATAGCACAGTGTCCAAGGACGGGCCGGAAGTATATAGAATGGTGTCGTCTCCGTAGAGGTGGATCAGGGAATCGCCCGCAGCAAGAGCAACATCATTGATATATTAAGAAAAAAGAGTCGGCCCGAGGATTGAACCCTGTGGCACCCCCATAAAGACTGCCAGAGGACCGGACAGCATGCCCTCCGATTTGACACACTGAACTCTGTCTGCAAAGTAATTGGTGAACCAGGCAAGGCAGTCATCCGAAAAACCGAGGCTACTGAGTCTGCCGATAAGAATATGGTGATTGACCGAGTCGAAAGCCTTGCAAAGGTCGATGAAGACGGCTGCACAGTACTGTCTTTTATCGATGGCGGTTATGATATCGTTTAGTACCTTGAGCGTGGCTGAGGTGCACCCGTGACCGGCTCGGAAACCAGATTGCACAGCGGAGAAGGTACGGTGGGATTCGAGATGGTCAGTGACCTGTTTGTTGACTTGGCTTTCGAAGACCTTAGATAGGCAGGGCAGGATGGATATAGGTCTGTAACAGTTTGGGTCCAGGGTGTCTCCCCCTTTGAAGAGGGGGATGACTGCGGCAGCTTTCAATCCTCGGGGATCTCAGACGATATGAAAGAGAGGTTGAACAGGCTGGTAATAGGGGTTGCGACAATGGCGGCGGATAGTTTCAGAAATAGAGGGTCCAGATTGTCAAGCCCAGCTGATTTGTACGGGTCCAGGTTTTCCAGCTCTTTCAGAACATCTGCTATCTGGTTTCGGGTAAAGGAGAACCTGGAGAGGCTTGGGCGAGTAGCTGCGCGGAGGGCGGAGCTGTTGGCCGAGGTTGGAGTAGCCAGGCGGAAGGCATGGCCAGCCGTTGAGAAATGCTTGTTGAAGTTTTCGATAATCATGGATTTATCGGTGGTGACCGTGTTACCTAGCCTCAGTGCAGTGGGCAGCTGGGAGGAGGTGCTCTTGTTCTCCATGGACTTCACAGTGTCCCAGAACGTTTTGGAGTTGGAGCTACAGGATGCAAACTTCTGCCTGAAGAAGCTGGCCTTAGCTTTCCTGACTGACTGTGTGTATTGGTTCCTGACTTCCCTGAACAGTTGCATATCGCGGTGACTATTCGATGCTATTGCAGTCCGCCACAGGAAGTTTTTGTGCTGGTCGAGGGCAGTCAGGTCTGGAGTGAACCAAGGGCTATATCTGTTCTTAGTTCTGCATTTTTTGAACGGAGCATGCTTATCTAAAATGGTGAGGAAGTTACTTTTAAAGAATGACCAGGCATCCTCAACTGACGGGATGAGGTCAACGTCCTTCCAGGATACCCGGGCCAGGTTGATTAGAAAGGCCTGATCACAGAAGTGTTTTAGGGAGCGTTTGACAGTGATGAGGGGTGGTCGTTTGACTGCGGCTCCGTAGCGGATACAGGCAATGAGGCAGGGATCGCTGAGATCCTGGTTGAAGACAGCGGAGGTGTATTTGGAGGGCCAGTTGGTCAGGATGACGTCTATGAGGGTGCCCTTGTTTACAGATTTAGGGTTGTACCTGGTGGGTTCCTTGATGATTTGTGTGAGATTGAGGGCATCTAGCTTAGATTGTAGGACTGCCGGGGTGTTAAGCATATCCCAGTTTAGGTCACCTAACAGAACAAACTCTGAAGCTAGATGGGGGGCGATCAATTCACAAATGGTGTCCATGCACAGCTGGGTGCTGAGGGGGGTCGGTAGCAGGCGGCAACAGTGAGAGACTTATTTCTGGGGAGAGTAATTTTCAAAATTAGTAGTTTGAACTGTTTGGGTATGGACCTGGAAAGTATGACATTACTTTGCAGGCTATCTCTGCAGTAGACTGCAACTCCTCCCCCTTTGGCAGTTCTATCTTGACGGAAGATGTTATAGTTGGGTATGGAAATCTCAGAATTTTTGGTGGCCTTCCTGAGCCAGGATTCAGACACGGCAAGGACATCAGGGTTAGCAGAGTGTGCTAAAGCAGTGAGTAAAACAAACTTAGGGAAGAAGCTTCTGATGTTGACATGCATGAAACCAAGGCTTTTTCGATCACAGAAGTCAACAAATCAGGGTGCCTGGGGACATGCAGGGCCTGGGTTTACCTCCACATCACCCGCGGAACAGAGGAGGAGTAGTATGAGGGTGCGGCTAAAGGTTATCAAAACTGGTCGCCTAGAGCGTTGGGGACAGAGAATAAAAGGAGCAGATTTCTGGGCATGGTAGTATATATTCAGGGCATAATGCGCAGACAGGGGTATGGTGGGGTGCGGGTACAGCGGAGGTAAGCCCAGGCACTGGGTGATGATGAGAGAGGTTGTATCTCTGGACATGCTGGTTGTAATGGGTGAGGTCACCACATGTGTGGGAGGTGGGACAAAGGAGGTATCAGGGGTATGAAGAGTGGAACTAGGGGCTCCATTGTAAACTAAAACAATGATAACTAACCTGAACAACAGTATACAAGGCATATTGACATTTGAGAGAGACATACAGCGAGGCATACAGTAATCACAGGTGTTGAATTGGGAGAGCTAGCTAAAACAGTAGCTAAAACAGTAGGTGAGACAACAACAGCTAATCAGCTAGCACAACAACAGCAGGTAAAATGGCGTTGACTAGGCAGGGAGGGTCGGATTAACTACACACAGAGCCTGAGTGCGGCTGGGGCCGACAGATAAAACATAAACAAGCAGAATGGAGTACCGTGATTAATGGACAGTCCAGCATGCATCAGCTATGTAGCCAAGTGATCAGTGTCCAGGGGGGCAGCGGTGGATGGGGCAGGGAAGCTGGACTGGCGAGTGTTATCCAGGTTTAAAAAAAATAAAAAACGGAATAACGTCCTCATCTATGTTGTGCATATTACGTACGATAATGCTAAAGAGGTACAGTACAGGGGCATATGGACACAGCAGATGGACCTCCACTATTTATGATAACCGCCCGTGCCATAGCAAAATTGCTATTTTCTCTATCCCTGTCCGTCTCTCTCTCTCTCTCTCTCTCGCTCTGTCTCTCTCTTTCTCTGTATCTCTCTCTCTCTCTCTCTCTCTCTCTCTCTCTCTCTCTCTCTCTCTCTCTCTCTCTCTGTGTCTCTTTCTCTGTGTCTCTCTCTCTCTCTGTGTCTCTCTCTCTCTCTGTATCTCTCTTTCTCTGTCTCTCTCTCTTCTCTGTCTCTCTCTCTCTCTCTCTCTCTCTCTCTCTCTCTCTCTCTCTCTCTCTCTCTCTCTCTCTCTCTCTCTGTCCGTCTCTCTCTCTCTCTCTCTCGCTCTGTCTCTCTCTCTTTCTCTGTATCTCTCTCTCTGTCTCTCTCTCTCTGTCTCTCTGTCTCTCTGTCTCTCTCTCTCTCTGTCTCTCTCTCTCTCTCTGTCTGTCTCTCTCTCTCTCGCTCTGTCTCTCTCTCTTCTCTGTATCTCTCTCTCTCTCTCTCTCTCTCTCTCTCTCTCTCTCTCTGTCTCTCTGTCTCTCTGTCTCTCTCTGTCTCTCTCTCTCTCTCTCTCTCTCTCTCTCTCTCTCTCTCTCTCTCTCTCTCTCTCTCTCTCTGTCTCTCTCTCTTTCTCTGTATCTCTCTCTCTCTCTCTCTCTCTCTCTCTCTCTCTCTCTCTCTCTCTCTCTCTCTCTCTCTCTCTGTCTCTCTGTCTCTCTCTGTCTCTCTCTGTCTCTCTCTCTCTCTCTCTCTCTCTCTCTCTCTCTCTCTCTCTCTCTACTCTCTCTCTCTCTCTCTCTCTCTCTCTCTCTCTCTGTCCGTCTCTCTCTCTCTCTCTCTCTCTGCTCTGTCTCTCTCTCTTTCTCTGTCTCTCTCTCTCTGTCTCTCTCTCTCTGTCTCTCTGTCTCTCTCTTTCTCTGTATCTCTCTCTCTCTCTCTCTCTGTCTCTCTGTCTCTCTCTCTCTCTCTCTCTCTGTCTCTCTCTCTCTCTCTCTGTCTGTCTCTCTCTCTCTCTCTCTCGCTCTGTCTCTCTCTCTTTCTCTGTATCTCTCTCTCTCTCTCTCTCTCTCTCTCTCTGTCTCTCTCTCTTTCTCTGTATCTCTCTCTCTCTCTCTCTCTCTCTCTCTCTCTCTCTCAGGCTTCTCCCCTTTTTATTTGTCCTATTATTTATTGTTTTTTCAGTAATTCAATATCTTTGATACTCCCTCAACAAGAAACATTATTATCATTCCCAGAATGCTTCAGCTCCTGCTTATAACATTTCATTTACATTTACATAACATAAAAGGCTGATCAGATCACATGTTCACAATGACTACATTACAATACCATTTAGCTCTGAGACAGGTGCCATAAATGGGAAATAGCATATGTGCTATAGTTAATGGGGAAAAATTGGGAATGCAAAAGCCCAAGTGCAGTGAACATCTAGAGCCCTGAAATTCAACTTGAAGCTTTGAAGAAAGTTCCACTCCATTTTTTCATTGTTCCCCTCTAATAAGGGACTGATTAAGACCTGTACACCAGGTCGAGTGCAATTAATGATCAGGTAGAACAGAAAACCATCAGGCTCCAGACCTCATAGGGTCAGAGTTGAGTACCCCTGCTCTAAAGTCAACACATGGGTGTGGTCCACTGCTTATCTAATAACCCCTCTGTCATGAGCATGGATGGACACACTGTCATATTTCTAATGTCCAATTCATGCTTTTCACAGATTGATTCAGCATGAATTGACTACTGGCAAGAATGGTGGTGGTGCATCAAGAACATTTGCGTTTAAAGTAACAACATTTGTTGAGTGGTAACAGGGGATGTTATATTTCCTCAAAGTTACCTCGCAAAAATAAGAAAAATCCAACAAGCATTGAGCCAGTTAATAAAAATGTATTTCATACCAGGCTATACGCTTTTTCAATTACAAGGACCATTTACAGTAGTATAAACATTTTGTTATTTCCCTTACAGGAGGTGCACAAAATAGAGAAAGTTCCTCACACAAAGCTGGAGAGATCGTTCATCCAGGTATTCTGATACAAATACAGATACAGTATGTTGTGTGTTTTGTAGAATCAGAGCAAATGGAAATATAGTTAAATATTTCAATCTCTGTTCATCTCATTAAAAGCCAGGATGGATGTCCCTCTCCTGTCTCATAGAGGTACGGTACAGGTCACCCACAGACCCCCACCATCAGGCACTCTCTATATTTGGATACACAAGATATATTTACTTGTTTCATCGTATGTTGCTGTCATCAGTTTCTAGTGTTTGAGAACCAAGACCCAATCAAGGCCCTAAATGGATCAAGGTCGATCTGATGGTGTGAACGTTAAGCCACGGGGTGATGGGGGAGTTACAGTAGGTCATACAGTATGACATGTGTCAGTGGGGGCCTAGTAACACTTTATTTGGATAGTCCATTTGTAGATGCTATACGGACTATCTACAGACTATCAGTAACATTTCAACTAACTACAGTGCCTTGCGAAAGTATTCGGCCCCCTTGGCTTCAAACATAAAGATATAAAACTGTATTTTTTTGTGAAGAATCAACAACAAGTGGGACACAATCATGAAGTGGAACAACATTTATTGGATATTTCAAACTTTTTAAACAAATCAAAAACTGAAAAATTGGGCGTGCAAAATGATTCAGCCCTTTACTTTCAGTGCAGCAAACTCTCTCCAGAAGTTCAGTGAGGATCTCTGAATGATCCAATGTTGACCTAAATGACTAATGATGATAAATACAATCCACCTGTGTGTAATCAAGTCTCCGTATAAATGCACCTGCACTGTGATAGTCTCAGAGGTCCATTAAAAGCGCAGAGAGCATCATGAAGAACAAGGAACACACCAGGCAGGTCCGAGATACTGTTGTGAAGTTTAAAGCCGGATTTGGATACAAAAAGATTTCCCAAGCTTTAAACATCCCAAGGAGCACTGTGCAAGCAATAATATTGAAATGGAAGGAGTATCAGACCACTGCAAATCTACCAAGACCTGGCCGTCCCTCTAAACTTTCAGCTCATACAAGGAGAAGACTGATCAGAAATGCAGCCAAGAGGCAGATGATCACTCTGGATGAACTGCAGAGATCTACAGCTGAGGTGGGAGACTCTGTCCATAGGACAACAATCAGTCGTATATTGCACAAATCTGGCCTTTATGGAAGAGTGGCAAGAAGAAAGCCATTTCTTAAAGATATCCAGAAAAGTGTCGTTTAAAGTTTGCCACAAGCCACTTGGGAGACACACCAAACATGTGGAAGAAGGTGCTCTGGTCAAATGAAACCAAAATTGAACTTTTTGGCAACAATGCAAAACGTTATGTTTGGCGTAAAAGCAACACAGCTCATCACCCTGAAAACACCATCCCCACTGTCAAACATGGTGGTTGCAGCATCATGGTTTGTGCCTGCTTTTCTTCTTCAGCAGGGACAGGGAAGATGGTTAAAATTGATGGGAAGATGGATGGAGCCAAATACAGGACCATTCTGGAAGAAAACCTGATGGAGTCTGCAAAAGACCTGAGACTGGGACGGAGATTTGTCTTCCAACAAGACAATGATCCAAAACATAAAGCAAAATCTACAATGGAATGGTTCAAAAATAAACATATCCAGGTGTTAGAATGGCCAAGTCAAAGTCCAGACCTGAATACAATCGAGAATCTGTGGAAAGAACTGAAAACTGCTGTTCACAAATGCTCTCCATCCAACCTCACTGAGCTCGAGCTGTTTTGCAAGGAGGAATGGGAAAACATTTCAGTCTCTCGATGTGCAAAACTGATAGAGACATACCCCAAGCAACTTACAGCTGTAACCGCAGCAAAAGGTGGCGCTACAAAGTATTAACTTAAGGGGCTGAATAATTTTGCACGCCCAATTTTTCAGTTTTTGATTTGTTAAAAAAGTTTGAGATATCCAATAAATGTCATTCCACTTCATGATTGTGTCCCACTTGTTGTTGATTCTTCACAAAAAATACAGTTTTATATCTTTATGTTTGAAGCCTGAAATGTGGCAAAAGGTCGCAAAGTTCAAGGGGGCCGAATACTTTCGCAAGGCACTGTATTTACTAACCATAGCTCTAACCCTAACCCTAACCTTAACCGTTATCCTAACCATAAACTTAACTCTAACCCTAACCTTACTCTAACCCTTATTCTTCACCTAATCCTAACCCTAACCATAATCTTAGCAAGGAGTTGCTTATTAACAGATTGTTGATAGTATGACCATCTGTAGACCATCTACTGATGGAAAATCCAGACTATCCAAAAAAAGTGTGACCGAGTTCTGCTTATAAGTTTGGCAGCTCTTAATGAAAAAAATATTAATTTAATAATTAAAACCCACTCGAGGTCATCATGAGGGGGAATCCCTCCCTTCATAGAAGGGAATCCCTAGTACTTTAACAAGATGACGTCAGAAGTCAAGATGCTCACAATCTGATAGAGTGCCCCCCTTCCATACCCCCTTTCCCCTCCATGCAGGGTGAAGCTGGTCCTGTTGGTCCATACAGGTTTGGTCTCTCTGGCACCCTGTGTCCTGACTTGGCAGCATTCCAAACAGAGAGGGCGGAGGGGAGAGAGGAGGGTTGGGATATCCCTGGCCCAAGGTGGGCCACATCGATAGGGCTGTTTGTCTGTCACACAGGCCTTATCTCTCTATCCCCTTTGGTGCTGAACGTAGTACAGCGTTTCTTGCCCCGGCGTACTTTCAAATGGGTGTTCCCTCCATTTTCTCTCTTCTCTCTCTGTGCCTCTCCATCCGCCCCCAGATCACTCTACCATTGGGTACGTTTACGTTAGCATTGTGGTGATCAACCTATTTATACTGCCACAGACTAGGCTGGATCACCTTGGTGCAGGTAAGGGTGTGGCCTCTCAGGCCGGGGGTCCTTTACTGGGGTCTGTCATTGAGGGGGCTTGGGGGTCAGTGTATTGAGTGGAGTACAGGTGAGAAAAGGTTGGGATTTGAATGAAACATGCAACAGACAACCTTGTCTAACTTTCCATGTATCTGAGGTTTATACTAAAATTGTATCATATATGCCTATCAGTGAGAATACATCTCTCGATTAATCTGTTGCTAACTAACCGTACAATGACCCAGGTGCTTTTTTTCTTGTTTGTAATTGGTACAAAAATTACTGTAAAATCTAACCAGCATTGTGTGTGAGTTGTATAGTAACATTTCATTTCAGGTCTGTAGTGTTTGGTTGTGGCCCGTGATGTTTCAAATAACAGCTAACATCACACTTCTCTTCATCAGTTTAATTAGTGATGGTATATGTGAAGACAGTTGACTTTTGAAAGTTTTCCCGCTCACCTTAATTTAGTGGTCAACGAAGGTTTGAAAAGCTCAGGGTCACAAGGTTTGAGAGTCGATGGCGGTAGTGAACAGTGTCTTCTTATCTGTCCATCAGCCTCTGTTGTTTCAATGTTAAACACATTTGCATAGTATTTCTCATCAGCATTGTTTTATGTGTATTTGGAACACTACATATTAATTGTGTAACCAGATAAATGAAGACACATTAATTAATACATTAATACATTAATACATTAATACATTAATACACATTAAAATATTCTACTTCTCACTGTACACTCAAAGATTTGTATTGCCTGTCATTGTACCACGTGTTACCACCAGCCTTTTTTTAAATCTTTACTGTTTTTGGAGTCGAGTAGATCTGTTAAATTACAAGTTACTGTACAAAATAGTTGTTGTAATATTGTAAGTTACTGTAATGGATGACTAGAGCACAAGGGTGTCTGTCTGGCCTGGGGAAGGCGTAACCCAGAGATAAGACTCTGTGAGTCTCCTACTCAAACCACTGCAAGGGCCACACTGTCTCAACGGCTGACTCATGGTTAGGAGCACAGCTCATAGGGGCTGTGACATGCGCTGTTGGGGCTGTGACAGGGGCTGTGACATGCGTTATCTTGATTAAATGGGCCTCAAAATGTGTCATAAGTGTGTTTATAAGGTTTACTTGTGTAGAGGTTCATATGCCCTGTTGGTTGGGCTTGTGACACATTGTAACCAATTTGTGTTCACTGTGTGTATGAGTAGCCCATGAAAACATGACAAAAACAGTCCATTTAGAGTTGACACCAGATTACCCCAGATAAAGTTTACCCCAGATTACCCCAGTCAGAGTTTACCCCAGATTACCCCAATTAGAGTTTACACCAGATTAATACAGTCAGAGTTTACACCCAGATTACCCCAATTAGAGGTTACCCCAAATTACCTCAATTAGAGTTTACCCCAGATTACCCCTGTCAGAGTTTACACCAGATTAACCCAGTGAGAGTTTACCCCAGATTACCCCAATTAGAGGTTACCCCAGGTTACTACCGTTGGAGTTTAACCCAGATTACCCCAGTCATAGAACTGATGCAGGGGCAGTTGAGTCTCAGATATTCCCATTATTATTCTTCAGGCCCAGGGCCATAAACCCCTCCCCTTCCCCCTCCCCCAAAATGGTCAAGATAGAGCTGAGAGGTCTAGACTAGAGCAAGGTCTTATTTGATGTCACTGTTGAACCATTGATTGTGACATTAGAGGGAATCCCCTAACATCCCCCTCTATATGAGAGCGGCTGGCATTCTTTAGCTCTTCGGAGACTAAGTCATTGGTATGTTTATATTTATAAGGCCATACTGAGACAGGTCCCTTTTCACCTGTGTACCTACATTGTCCAGCAGAAAAATGACAACTATCGCCTGTGCTCACATGTGCATTGTTGATTGTGCCTTAGGCCCATACAGAGCTGGGGGAAAAAGGTTCATTGTTTTTTAATATTTTTTTAATTTAACCTTTATTTAACTAGGCAAGTCAGTTAAGAACAAAATGTTATTTACAATGATGGCCTACCAAAAGGCAAAAGGCCTCCTGCGGGGATAAAAAATAAATAGAAATACAATATAAATATAGGACATAACACGCATCACAACGAGAGACACAACCCTACATAAAGAGAGACCTTAGACAACAACATAACAAGGCAGCAAAACATGAAAACACAGCATGGTAGCAACATAACATGACAACAACGTGGTATCAACACAACATGGTAGCAGCACAAAAACATGGTAGAAACATTATTGGGCACAGACAACAGCACAAAGGTCAAGAAGGTAGAGACAACAATACATCATACAAAGCAGCTACAACTGTCAGTAAGAGTGTCCATGATTGAGACTTCGAATGAGAGAGATTGAGATAAACTGTCCAGTTTGAGTGTTTGTTGCAGCTCGTTCCAGTCGCTAGCTGCAGTGAACTGAAAGAGGAGCGACCCAGGGATGTGTGTGCTTTGGGGACCTTTAACAGAATGTGACTGGCAGAACGGGTGTTGTATGTGGAGGATGAGGGCTGCAGTAGGTATCTCAGATAGGAGGAGTGAGGCCTAAGAGGGTTTTATAAATAAGCATCAACCAGTGGGTCTTTGCGATGGGTATACAGAGATGACCAGTTTACAGAGGAGTATAAAGTGCAGTGATGTGTCCTATAAGGAGCATTGGTGGCTAATCTGATGGCCGAATGGTAAAGAACATCTAGCCGCTCGAGAGCACCCTTACCTGCCAATCTATAAATTATGTCTCTTTAATCTAGAATGGGAAGGATGGTCATCTGAATCAGGGTTAGTTTGGCAGCTGGGGTGAAAGAGGAGCGATTAAAATAGAGGAAATCAAGTCTAGATTTAACTTTAACCTGCAGATTTGATATGTGCTGAGAAAAGGACAGTGCACCGTCTAGCCGTCAAGCTCTAAACCCTCAGAGGTAGTAATAACCCCTT
>NW_025752773.1:0-11920 GCF_021184085.1 Oncorhynchus gorbuscha
TGTGTGTGTGTGTGTGTGTGTGTGTGTGTGTGTGTGTGTGTGTGTGTGTGTGTGTGTGTGTGTGTGTGTGTGTGTGTGTGTGTGTGTGTGTGTGTGTGTGTGTGTGTGTGTGTGTGTGTGTGTGTGTGTGTGTGTGTGCGTGCGCGTGCGCAGCTAACAGTATTTGGCCAGCCACAGGCAGAAAGCACAGGTAGTTATGTGCTAAATACAGGTCAATATCATGTAGTCCAGTTGGGCAACAGCTGGTATCAATCACAGGCTAATGGGGGTTTCCCCTTGTAAGTCCAGAGGGGTGTTGTGAGTGTTTGGAACTGTGTGCTAGATGTACAGTACACTGTACAGGATTAAACCCTTAAGAAGCGTGTAAGGGTTTGTGCATGGGGAGCAGAGGAGGGAGGCCTCAGAGTAGTGCCAGAATACATATGCCTCCTCCTCCTCCTCACGTTTTTTAGTCTGTCCCTTACACCTCTGTCCCTCCCATCTCTCTTCCTACCACCTCTCTCCCTTCCATCTCTCTTCCTAACACCTCTCTCCCTACCACCTCTCTCCCTACCACCTCTCTTCCTACCACCTCTCTCCCTTCCACCTCTCTTCCTACCACCTCTCTCCCTTCCACCTCTGTCCCTTCTTCCTCTCTTCCTATCACCTCTCTCCCTCCCACCTCTCTTCCTACCACCTCTCCCTCCCACCTCTCTTCCTACCACCTCTCTCCCTTCCACCTCTCTTCCTACCATCTCTCCCCCTTCCACCTCTCTTCCTACCATCTCTCCCCCTTCCACCTCTCTCCCTACCACCTCTCTTCTTACCACCTCTTTCCCTCCCACCTCTCTTCCTACCACCTCTCTCCCTCCCACCTCTCTTCCTACCACCTCTCTCCCTTCCAACTCTCTTCCTACCATTTCTCTCCCTTCCACCTCTCTTCCTACCATCTCTCTCCCTTCCACCTATCTCCCTTCCAACTCTCTTCCTACCATCTCTCTCCCTCCCACCTCTCTTCCTACCACCTCTCCTTCCAACTTCCTTCCCACTATCTTCCTTCCACTCTCTGTCCTTCCACCTTCTACCACCTTCCTTCAATTCCTCCTCCTTCCAACTCTCTACCTACCATCTCTCTCCCTTCCCACCTCTGTCCCTTCCAACTCTCTTCCTACCACCTCTCTCCTTCCACCTCTCTCCCTTCCAACTCTCTTCCCTACCATCTCTCTCTTCCAACTCTCTTCCACCACCCCTCTCTCCTTCACCTCTCTCCCTTCAACTCTCTTCCTCCATCTCTCTCCCTCCACCTCTCTTCCTACCACATCTCTCCCTTCCACCTCTCTCCCTTCCAACTCTCTTCCTACCATCTCTCCCTTCCACCTCTCTCTTCCAAAACTCTCTTCCTACCATCTCTCTCCCTTCCACCTCTGTCCCTTCTAGCTCTCTTCCTACCATCTCTCCCTTCCCACCTCTGTCCCTTCTAGCTCTCTTCCTACCATCTCTCTCCCTTCCAACTCTGTCCCTTCTAGCTCTCTCCCTTCCACCTCTGTCCCTTCTAGCTCTCTTCCTTCCACTCTCTGTCCCCTTCTAGCTCTCTTCCTTCCACCTCTGTCCCTTCTAGCTCTCTTCCTTCCACCTCTGTCCCTTCTAGCTCTCTTCCTTCCACCTCTGTCCTTCTAGCTCTCTTCCTTCCACCTCTCTCCCTTCTAGCTCTCTTCCTTCCATCTCTCTCCCTTCTAGCTCTCTTCCTTCCACCTCTGTCCCTTCTAGCTCTCTTCCTTCCACCTCTGTCCCTTCTAGCTCTCTTCCTTCCACCTCTGTCCCTTCTAGCTCTCTTTCCTTCCACTCTCTGTCCTTCTAGCTCTCTTCCTTCCACCCCTCTCTGTCCTTCTAGCTCTCTTCCTTCCATCTCTCTCCCTTCTAGTTCTCTTCCTTCCACCTCTGTCCCTTCTAGCTCTCTTCCTTCCATCTCTCTCCCTTCTAGCTCTCTTCCTTCCACCTCCTGTCCCTTCAAGCTCTCTTTCTTCCATCTCTCCCCTTCTAGCTCTCTTCCTTCCACCTCTGTCCCTTCAAGCTCTCTTTCTTCCATCTCTCTCCCTTCTAGCTCTCTTCCTTCCACCTCTGTCCCTTCAAGCTCTCTTCCTTCCATCTCTCTCCTTTCTAGCTCTCTTCCTTCCATCTCTCTCCCTTCTAGCTCTCTTCCTTCCACCTCTGTCCCTTCAAGCTCTCTTCCTTCCATCTCTCTCCCTTCCACCTCTGTCCCTTCTAGCTCTTTCCTTCCACCTCTGTCCCTTCAAGCTCTCTTTCTTCCATCTCTCTCCTTCTAGCTCTCTCCCTTCCACCTCTGTCCCTACCACCTCTCTTGCTCCTTTCCACTCTACTCAGTGAGGCCTGACTATCCCATCTCTCACCATCCTCTTTTCCTCCTCCTCATATTCTTTCTCTATTCCCTTATTTCCATTACGCAAGCAGGGCTAGTTTTTCTCCCATCTCATCCTCTCTTCACTCTCGCCTATACAGTCAGGCAGGGCTACATGTTCTCCCTTTGTCTCTCTCTCCCTCTCTCTCTTTCCTATAAATAGCAGGCTTGATGCCTCCCCAACAGAGAGAAACAAACAGGTCAAGGAGGGTCTTCTTGAGAGAGAGAGAGAGAGAGAGAGAGAGAGAGAGAGAGAGAGAGAGAGAGAGAGAGAGAGAGAGAGAGAGAGAGAGAGAGAGAGAGAGAGAGAGAGAGAGAGAGAGAGAGAGAGAGAGAGAGAGAGAGAGAGAGAGAGAGAGAGAGAGAGAGAGAGAGAGAGAGAGAGAGAGAGAGAGAGAGGGAGAGAGAGAGAGAGAGAGAGAGAGAGAGAGAGAGAGAGAGAGAGAGAGAGAGAGAGAGAGAGAGAGAGAGAGAGAGAGAGAGAGAGAGAGAGAGAGAGAGAGAGAGAGAGAGAGAGAGAGAGAGAGAGAGAGAGAGAGAGAGAAGAGAGAGAGAGAGGTTGAACAGAAACTCCCCAGGGTGCTAAACCAACCACAACCCCACTTGACCTCAGCATACCAGGGCACAGGGCCAGACACAGTAGCCAGCCAGACAGACAGATTATGCAGTCAGGAAAGCATGGCACACTAAGGACTATTTAGGCTAGAGCAGGGTGGTGGTGGTGGCCAACCCTCCTGAATGGAGAGCTGCTGGGTCTGGATGTGAGGGGTTTTGATCCAGCCTTACAATTACACATCTGATTCATCTAGGTTTTAGTGTCAATCTGGGATGTTCTGATGGCCAAACATTCATGGGATTACTGCATAAACACATCCCTGATCAGTTTCACTACCATAATATATGTCTGGGATTGGTATTTATAATGTGTGTGTTTTTGGTCGTTTGGTGATAAACTGATGGCAAACTCCCATAGGGTTACGCATAAACCATCTCTGATCAGTTTCACTTTCATAATCTATGTCTGGGATGGGATTAGTGCGATTTAGGTGTTTCTCCAACCATGCATGTGACTGTGTGTAAATATACATTGAGTATACCAAGCATTAGGAACACCTTCTTATTATTGAGTTGCACCTGCTTTTGCCCTCAAAACAGCGCCAATTCACTGGAGCATGGACTCTACAAGGTGTCGAAAGCGTTGCACAGGGATGCTGGCCCATGTTGACTCCAATGCTTCCCACAGTTGTCAAATTGACTGGCTGTCCTTTGGGTGGTGGACTATTCTTGATACACACCGGAAACTGTTGAGCTTGAAAAACCCAGCTGCGTTGCAGTTCTTGACACACTCGAGCCAATGTTCACTCAAAGCTCCGAGACTCTGCGCAGCTCCCCGTAGGGACTGCCACGCAGAAATATCAGCCCACAGAGAGAAGCACCAGATTGAACTTCACTCAACTTTCTAGAGCATTTCACTCAACTTTCTAGAGCATTTTCACTCAACTTTCTAGAGCATTTCACTCAACTTTCGATATCCAAGGCATTCCTAGTCGATCACCAAACATTTCTGACAAAAAACCCAACGATAAAGATATATATTTGTATTTGTCTCGGGTTTGGTGGTAGGTGCACTGATTCAGGTGCCCTACGCGGGGTAGATGAACTGTTGCCAAACTCTGCCTCTGCAAATCAAGTGCACTATAGGCCTACCGCTGCCAAATCGATGGCTCAGGTGACCGTGTCTGCAGCAAAGTAGCAGGCATAAAAGAAAGCTACATCAAAGTTGATACTGTGAGATTTCAAAACGTTTAAAACCATGACTAGAGAGACAAATGTCAGCGAACACAGCAGAGAGTTTATTTTGAAATTCTACCAGCCCTGTCAGCACTTTGCATTCAACACTTTTAGAAGACAGAAAACGAGTGTTCTTCCTATTCCCACTCAGCAGCTACAACAAGCACTGCAGCAGTAATCAATGAGTAGGAAAGTGTATCTATAGGCTTAGGGAATTTTTTAATATAAAGGAATATTTCACTTTCTCAGTCCATAGGAGTAACAACATGAATTTGTACATGAGGCAGAAATAATGAGGTGCGAGTCGAGTTTTGCCATCGGGCTGGAAGACGGTGCCTTTTGGAAAGGGAGAAAAGGGAGAGGAGGGATGTTGAAGGTGGACCCTCAGTCTGCTGCTCTCTCCTCCGCTGAGACAGACCATCAGATACAGGCACCATCAGCCCAGTCAAATTAAATAACAATTCTTTAAATGTATGCTCACTCAGCTGTGCCTCACAAGTAATACAACAATGGCTCTATTACCGGTGTGATCATATAGCCTACCTCAAATTTTGAAATATAGTTTAAAAAATATGGCCCGAAACAATGCATTGGCAGTGCAATTCAAGCAAAGCCAATATGCGGTAGTAATGTATTGGGCCTATAGCTTACTGCACAAACCTCATTGCTACAGTACTGTCATTAATTGGTTAATGTTGTATAGGTCTGCGGTTTTTAAGTAATGTAAGAAAAAAGTATGAATTGTAGATCTCCACTTGCATTTTGACTTAAAGTGATCTTGACTCAGAACAGGTTGGTGACCACTCATTCTAGAGTTTTCCTGTTAACACTATCAACATTTCCCTTTACTGTGGCAATTGTGACACGCAATATTAACCACTTTCAATGAAACATAGCAAAGCAAATCAAACTATGAAACAGATTTTGTTGTAGGCAGAAAGCATCGGGTAGGATTCTATTGCATTGACATGCACTACTCAGCCCGTACTCTACACAGACCTGTAACTGCATAACCAATCAGAGCTGCAGTAAGCCTATATGCAAATGGACACTTGCCACATATGGATCTTTGCCATTTACTTTGATCTGGACTGTGTTTACAGCATGAGCGGTCGTGAGTAGATGTACTTGTTTGAGATCAAACGAGACCTGCATGTAGCCACGTGTGCACATTTTGTTCATATCCTTGTTAGTGAGTTATTAGCCCATTTGTAGTCCCAGCAGTAGGGGAGTGATTACTTCCTACAAGAGCACAAAACGTATACCTTTCTAGACATTTTTGAAAGCGAGTCAGATAAAGTGTTTTTTGCCTTAAAGGGGCATTGTTATATTTGGAGACAGGCTTGAATAAGGTAAGTAGCCAATAGGCAGAGGGAGGTAGCATAATTGATCTGATTCTCTGTAACAATGGCATGGGAATAATGATCTATTATATTTTGTAAGTGGTTTCTTGCATCAAACAACACAACATCATTTCAGTCACCTTCTTGTCTGAAGGACAAGTGTATAAACTGGTTAATATCAAATCCTGTTAAATATTTAAAATGTTAATATGTTATGGGATGCATTTTCTCCATTGTTTTAGGCCACTCTGGTAGGCCACTCTGGTAGGCCTTCATTGTGATAACTTAAAGCAGATACAGCCTCGGTGTTCCCCAGTAAAACTGTAATTTAAAGCTGGTACAGCCTCGGTGTTCACAGTAAAACTGTAATTTAAAGCTGGTACAGCCTCGGTGTTCACAGTAAAACTGTAATTTAAAGCTGGTACAGCCTCGGTGTTCACAGTAAAACTGTAATTTAAAGCTGGTACAGCCTCGGTGTTCACAGTAAAACTGTAATTTAAAGCTGGTACAGCCTCGGTGTTCACAGTAAAACTGTAATTTAAAGCTGGTACAGCCTCGGTGTTCACAGTAAAACTGTAATTTAAAGCTGGTACAGCCTCGGTGTTCACAGTAAAACTGTAATTTAAAGTTGGTACAGCCTCGGTGTTCACAGTAAAAAATTTACTTAAAGCTGGTACAGCCTCGGTGTTCACAGCCAACAAGTGATGGAAGTTGCATAGACGTTTGTACTCAGCAGACCTGAAATTTGCTTAGTGCAAATTTTTTGTTGAGGGAACATTGACTCAAACCGTTGCGCCTGGCACCTACTACCCAGTGGAGGCTCCTCAGAGGAGGACCATCCTCCTCAGTGAATTGTAAAACATTTAAAAAGTGATTATTTTCAGATAAAACTATACTAAATATATTCACATCACCACATCATTTATTAAAATACACTATTTTGCAATGAAGGTCTACAGCAGCCTCAACAGAACTCTGTAGAGTAGCATCATGGTGTAGCCAGACGACAACTATCTCCCGTCCGCCTCTGGCTACATTGACTTCAATACAAAACCTAGGAGGCTCATGGTTCTCCCCCTTCCATAGACTTACACAGTAATTATGACAACATTCCAAAGGGACGTCCTCCAGATGATCAGAGCTCTTGCAGCATGAACTGACATGGTGTCCACCAAATCAAAGGATCAGAAAATAAATCTTGAGCTGAAGGCTCAAACACCCTGCTAAAACAGATGGATGCTATGTTAGCTGGCTGGCTATAACTATCCAACACAAAACTGGAACTTTTCCAAGTTACATTTACATTTACATTTAAGTCATTTAGCAGACGCTCTTATCCAGAGCGACTTACAAATTGGTGCATTCACCTTATGACATCCAGTGGAACAGTCACTTTACAATAGTGCATCTAAATCTTAAGGGGGGGTGAGAGGGATTACTTATCCTATCCTAGGTATTCCTTAAAGAGGTGGGGTTTCAGGTGTCTCCGGAAGGTGGTGATTGACTCCGCTGTCCTGGCGTCGTGAGGGAGTTTGTTCCACCATTGGGGGGCCAGGGCAGCGAACAGTTTTGACTGGGCTGAGCGGGAGCTGTACTTCCTCAGTGGTAGGGAGGCGAGCAGGCCAGAGGTGGATGAACGCAGTGCCCTTGTTTGGGTGTAGGGCCTGATTAGAGCCTGGAGGTACTGAGGTGCCGTTCCCCTCACAGCTCCGTAGGCAAGCACCATGGTCTTGTAGCGGATGCGAGCTTCAACTGGAAGCCAGTGGAGAGAACGGAGGAGCGGGGTGACGTGAGAGAACTTGGGAAGGTTGAACACCAGATGGGCTGCGGCGTTCTGGATGAGTTGAAGGGGTTTAATGGCACAGGCAGGGAGCCCAGCCAACAGCGAGTTGCAGTAATCCAGACGGGAGATGACAAGTGCCTGGATTAGGACCTGCTCCGCTTCCTGTGTGAGGCAGGGTCGTACTCTGCGGATGTTGTAGAGCATGAACCTACAGGAACGGGCCAGGAACGCCTTGATGTTGGTTGAGAACGACAGGGTGTTGTCCAGGATCACGCCAAGGTTCTTGGCGCTCTGGGAGGAGGACACAATGGAGTTGTCAACCGTGATGGCGAGATCATGGAACGGGCAGTCCTTCCCCGGGAGGAAGAGCAGCTCCGTCTTGCGGAGGTTCAGCTTGAGGTGGTGATCCGTCATCCACACTGATATGTCTGCCAGACATGCAGAGATGCGATTCGCCACCTGGTCATCAGAAGGGGAAAGGAGAAGATTAATTGTGTGTCGTCTGCATAGCAATGATAAGAGAGACCATGTGAGGTTATGACAGAGCCAAGTGACTTGGTGTATAGCGAGAATAGGAGAGGGCCAAGAACAGAGCCCTGGGGGACACCAGTGGTGAGAGCGTGTGGTGAGGAGACAGATTCTCGCCACGCCACCTGGTAGGAGCGACCTGTCAGGTAGGACGCAATCCAAGCGTGGGCCGCGCCGGAGATGCCCAACTCCGAGAGGGTGGACAGGAGGATCTGATGGTTCACAGTATCGAAGGCAGCCGATAGATCTAGAAGGATGAGAGCAGAGGAGAGAGAGTTAGCTTTAGCAGTGCGGAGAGCCTCCGTGATACAGAGGAGAGCAGTCTCAGTTGAATGACTAGTCTTGAAACCTGACTGATTTGGATCAAGAAGGTCATTCAGAGAGATAGCGGGAGAGCTGGCCAAGGATGGCACGTTCAAGAGTTTTGGAGAGAAAAGAAAGAAGGGATACTGGTCTGTAATTGTTGACATCGGAGGGATCGAGTGTAGGTTTTTCAGAAGGGGTGCAACTCTCGCTCTCTTGAAGACGGAAGGGACGTAGCCAGCGGTCAGGGATGAGTTGATGAGCGAGGTGAGGTAAGGGAGAAGGTCTCCGGAAATGGTCTGGAGAAGAGAGGAGGGGATAGGGTCAAGCGGGCAGGTTGTTGGGCGGCCGGCCGTCACAAGACGCGAGATTTCATCTGGAGAGAGAGGGGAGAAAGAGGTCAGAGCACAGGGTAGGGCAATGTGAGCAGAACCAGCGGTGTCGTTTGACTTAGCAAACGAGGATCGGATGTCGTTGACCTTCTTTTCAAAATGGTTGACGAAGTCATCTGCAGAGAGGGAGGAGGGGGAGGGGGAGGAGGATTCAGGAGGGAGGAGAAGGTGGCAAAGAGCTTCCTAGGGTTAGAGGCAGATGCTTGGAATTTAGCGTGGTAGAAAGTGGCTTTAGCAGCAGAGACAGAGGAGGAAAATGTAGAGAGGAGGGAGTGAAAGGATGCCAGGTCCGCAGGGAGGTGAGTTTTCCTCCATTTCCGCTCGGCTGCCCGGAGCCCTGTTCTGTGAGCTCGCAATGAGTCATCGAGCCACGGAGCGGGAGGGGAGGACCGAGCCGGCCTGGAGGATAGGGGACATAGAGAGTCAAGGGATGCAGAGAGGGAGGAGAGGAGGGTTGAGGAGGCAGAATCAGGAGATAGGTGGGAGAAGGTTTGAGCGGAGGGAAGAGATGATAGGATGGAAGAGGAGAGTAGCGGGGAGAGCGAAGGATTGGGGCGGCGCGATACCATCGAGTAGGGGCAGTGTGGGAGGTGTTGGATGAGAGCGAGAGGAAAAGGATACAAGGTAGTGGTCGAGAGACTTGGAGAGGAGTTGCAATGAGGTTAGTGGAAGAACAGCATCTTAGTAAAGATGAGGTCAGCGTATTGCCTGCCTTGTGGGTAGGGGGGAAGGTGAGAGGGTGAGGTCAAAGAGGAGAGGAGTGGAAAGAAGGAGGCAGAGAGGAAAGAGTCAAAGGTAGACGTGGGGGAGGTTAAAGTCACCCAGAACTGTGAGAGGTGAGCCGTCCTCAGGAAAGAGCTTATCAAGGCATCAAGCTCATTGATGAACTCTCCGAGGGAACCTGGAGGGCGATAAATGATAAGGATGTTAAGCTTGAAAGGGCTAGTAACTGTGACAGCATGGAATTCAAAGGAGCGATAGACAGATGGGTAAGGGAGAAAGAGAGAATGACCACTTGGGAGAGATGAGATCCAGTGCCACCACCCCGCTGACCAGAAGCTCCGGGGTGTGCGGAACACGTGGGCGGACGAAGAGAGAGCAGTAGGAGTAGCAGTGTTGTCTGTGGTGATCCATGTTTCCGTCGAAAAGCCAAGAAATCGAGGGACTGGAGGGGAGGCATAGGCTGAGATGAACTCTGCCTTGTTGACCGCAGATTGGCAGTTCAGAGGCTACCGGAGACCTGGAACTCCACGTGGGTCGTCGGCGCTGGGACCACCAGAGTAGGAGTGGCCGCGGCCACGCGGTGTGGAGCGTTTGTATGGTCTGTGCAGAGAGGAGAGAACAGGGATAAACAGACACATAGTTGACAGGCTACAGAAGAGGCCACGCTAATGCAAAAGGAGATTGGAATGACAAGTGGACTACACGTCTCGAATGTTCAGAAAGTTAAGCTACGTAGCAAAGAATCTTATTGACTAAAATGATTAAAATGATACAGTACTGCTGAAGTAGGCCAGCTGGCAGTGGGTGCGTTGTTGACACACCACACTAATCAAGTCGCCCGTTGAGTGTAATAGTTTCTGCAGTGTTGCTAGCGGGGGCTAGCTGGCTAGCTAGCAGTTGTTTACGTTACGTTGCTTAAAAAACGACAATAGCTGGCTAGCGAATCTAGAAAATCGCTCTAGACTACACAATTATCTTTGATACAAAAAGACGGCTATGTAGCTAGCTATGTAGCTAGCTACGATCAAACAAATCAAACCGTTGTACTGTAATGAAATGAAGTGAAAATGTGATACTACCTGTGAATGCGACCGGGTTGTTGAGTTCTATTCAGAAGACGTTGGCTAGCGTTGGCTAGCTAGCAGAGTCTCCTACGTTAAGGACGACAAATAGCTGGCTAGCTAACCTCGGTAAATTAAGATAATCACTCTAACACTACACACTCTAAACCTAAACAACACAATTATCTTGGATACGATGATACGAAGACAGCAAAGACAGCTATGTAGCTAGCTAACACTACACTAATCAAGTCGTTCAGTTGAGTGTAATAGTTTCTCCAGTGCAGCTAATCAGTGGACGTTAGCTAGCTGGCTAGTGAAGACTACGTTAGGACGGCTAAATACGATAATTACGCAATTATCTTTGATACAAAGACGGCTATGTAGCTAGCTGAGAAGAAATTGCTAAGATTAGACAAATCAAACCGTTGTGCTATAATGAAATATAATGAAATGTAATGAAAAAGTTATACTGCCCGCATGGGAGCTAAGTGCAGATGCGACCACTCGCCTCCAACCGGAAGCCGGAAGTGGTTAGCCGGAAGCCGGAAAAGGTTAGCTTTTGGTTTGACTAATTTATTGCTACTGGGGCCCGGCAGTGTAAGTGCTAAACTGCTTACTGACTGTACACTGTAACTTTACTGCATGATTGTAGCAGGTTTACCAACACGTTAGTTCTATTAGCTATGTTGTTATTGATGTTATTTTTAGCTTATATGGTGACAACAATGTAGGCTCTGTGTAGTGGTTATGACATGGTTTTGCTTGAAATGTTTTTTTCAGCTGGTCACATATTAGCTGATGTGTTGTGTATTGAAGTCCACAAGCAAAGGGAAAAGGTGAGAGGAAGAGAGAGCATTGATGCTAGAAGCAATACAACGTGGCTGCTATGAAAGTGAACTGTGTTTATGCGATCAGGGGTGTATTCTTTCCGACGATTCTGTTGGAAAATATCATGAACTGGAGCAAAACAAAAGGAACTGGGATAAACATACCTGAACTTGTCCAATAGAAATCATTGTAACTGTTATATCTGATACTGATTACACCTGCAGAGTGCAGGGTGAAATGAATGTGGCACTGTATGTCACCTTAAAATCTTTCTCTCAACCTATGTGCACCTATGTTGTAAACTTTCATTCATAGGCTGGGTGGTAGGAACCTCATGATGGGTGCTGGGAAAATGTGAGTATCATGTAGTAGCCTAAACCTATCCCTGTTACACTGAACTGGGTGATGGAATATGAATGACAGTGATCCTATATACTGTAATAAAAATAAGGCCATGCTCATGAAAAAAAATGTATCGTCCTCCCTCGTCTTAAACGGCACCGACCACCACTGCTACTTCAAAACCCTATTCAAAAGCACTTACATCTTTTGTCTTGCTCATTCACACTCTGAATGGCACGGCTCAATTGTCCCAAGGCTTAAAAATGCTTCTTTAACCTGTGTCCTCCCCTTCATCTACACTGATTAACGTGGATTAAACAAGTGATATCACTAAGGGATCGTAGCTTTCATCTGGATTCTACCTGGTCAGTCTATGTCATAGAAAGAGCAGGTGTTCTTCATGGTTTGTATACTCAGGGTGTGTGTGT
>NW_025752774.1:0-11915 GCF_021184085.1 Oncorhynchus gorbuscha
ATATAAAAGACACCTAATATAAAGACTAATCTCTAATATAAAGACACCCTAATATAAAGACACGCTAATATAAAGACACGCTAATATAAAGACACGCTAATATAAAGACACGCTAATATAAAGACACCTAATATAAAGACACCCTAATATAAAGACACCTAATATAAAGACACGCTAATATAAAGACACCTAATATAAAGACACCTAATATAAAGACACCCTAATATAAAGACACGCTAATATAAAGACACGCTAATATAAAGACACGCTAATATAAAGACACGCTAGCCATGATCACACAAGAACAGGAAACCAACTGCCAGCAACAAGCAATACCTGAGTGTGATTGGTTATCAAACACAAGAGAGTGCACATGATTGGCCAACATAAAAAAGATAGTGCAGTATCTATGCTACGTGTGTCTTTCTACTCACAGATGATGTAGTAGTCTTGTCCTCTGAAGAACTCCAGGCCCCACAGGTTGGGGCTGAACTCCTGAAACTTCAGGGTGAACTTGACGTCCTGGTCAGGCTTCACACAGTTGAGCAGTGGCGTGTCAGCCTTGGTGATGGTGCAGCTCTCCAGCTGCTCCCTGGGAACCATGTGGATCTTGTAATACTCCACCCCATCGGCTACTCCGTCCACACGTGGGCAGACAATGTCCAACTTATCCCCTATCTGAGGGTACAACACCAAGCCCTGTCCTGGCACGAATCTGGAGAGAGAGGTTGGGGAAGAGAGAGAAAGAGGGGAGGAGAGGAGAGGGGGAGGGAGAGAAGAGGGGAGGAGAGGAGGAGAGGGGAGGGAGAGAAGAGGGGAGGAGGAGGAGAGGGGGAGAGGAGAGGAGAGGGAGAGGAGGGAGGGAGAGAAGAGGGGAGAGAGAGGAGAGGGGGAGAGTGAGAAGAGGAGAGGAGAGGAGAGGAGAGAGAGGAGGAGAGGAGAGGAGAGGAGGGAGGGAGAGAAGAGGGGAGGAGAGGAGAGGGGGAGGGAGAGAAGAGGGGAGGAGAGGAGAGGGGGAGAGTGAGAAGAGGAGAGGAGAGGAGAGGGGGAGAGTGAGAAGAGGAGAGGAGAGGAGATGGGGAAGAGAGAGGAGAGGAGAGGAGAGGAGAGGAGAGGGGAGAGGAGAGGAGAGGAGAGGAGAGGAGAGAGGAGAGGAGAGGGAGAGGAGAGGAGAGGAGAGGAGAGGAGAGGAGAGGAGAGGAGAGGAGGGAGAGGAGAGGGGAGGAGAGGAGAGGAGAGGAGAGGAGAGGGGGAGAGTGAGAAGAGGAGAGGAGAGGAGATGGGGAAGAGAGAGGAGAGGAGAGGAGAGAGAGAGGAGGAGGAGAGGAGAGGAGGAGGAGAGGAGAGAGGAGAGAGAGGAGAGGAGAGGAGAGGAGAGGAGGAGAGGAGAGGAGGGAGGGAGAGAAGAGGGGAGGAGAGGAGAGGGGGAGGGAGAGAAGAGGGGAGGAGAGGAGAGGGGGAGAGTGAGAAGAAGGAGAGGAGAGGAGAGGGGGGAGAGTGAGAAGAGGGAGAGGAGAGGAGATGGGGAAGAGAGAGGAGAGGAGAGGGAGAGAAGAGGAGAGGAGGGGAGAGGAGAGGAGAGGAGAGGAGGGAGGGAGAGAAGAGGGGAGGAGAGGAGAGGGGGAGGGAGAGAAGAGGGGGACAGTGAGAAGAGGGGAGGAGAGGAGAGGGGGAGAGTGAGAAGAGGGGAGGAGAGGAGAGGAGAGGAGAGGAGAGGAGAGGAGAGGAGAGGAGAGGAGAGGAGAGGAGAGGAGAGGAGAGGAGAGGAGAGGAGAGGAGAGGAGAGGAGAGAGAACCAGTTAGATACGTTCAACATCTCATTCATTGTCAGATGACATCAGATGACATCTCATTCATTAGGTATTCAGTATTTGTGCAACATGAAGAAATGTTCTCCTCCCCCAAAAAAAGACAAACGTCAATTTAATTATTGACGAGTTAATTACTAATTAGCTTCATCAATCCGGGCGTTGATGAATGGTAATGCCGGTATATAGCGGTTGTTTTGGCAGAAGTGGCCACAATATTTCAGGACAAAATCAAAGAAGTGTTTAACACCAACCTGGCTGTGAAGGAAGGAATACTGAGGTAACTCCTTTATACTGAGGTAACTCCTTTATACTGAGGTAACACCTTTATACTGAGGTAACACCTTTATACTGAAGTAACACCTTTATACTGAGGTAACTCCTTTATACTGAGGTAACACACAATACTGAGGTAACTCCTTTATACTGAGGTAACTCCTTTATACTGAGGTAACTCCTTTATACTGAGGTAACTCCTTTATACTGAGGTAACTCCTTTATACTGAGGTAACTCCTTTATACTGAGGTAACTCCTTTATACTGAAGTAACTCCTTTATACTGAGGTAACTCCTTTATACTGAGGTAACTCCTTTATACTGAGGTAACTCCTTTATACTGAGGTAACTCCTTTATACTGAGGTAACTCCTTTATACTGAGGTAACTCCTTTATACTGAAGTAACACACAATACTGAGGTAACTCCTTTATACTGAGGTAACACCTTTATACTGAGGTAATCTTTATACTGAGGTAACACATTTATACTGAGAGGTAACCTTTATAACTTCCTCGAGTGTACACACAATACTGAGGTAACACCTTTATACTGAGGTAACTGATTTATACTGAGTGTAAAACATTTATTATTACTGAGGTAATTCCTTTTACTTTCGGATTTATATTTAATATTTATATTTATTATTTAACACACAATACTGAGGTAACTCCTTTATACTGAGTAACTCCTTTATACTGATTAAACACACAATACTGAGGTAATTCCTTTATACTGAGGTAACACAATACTGAGGTAACTCCTTTATACCAGGTCTCATTTATACTGGGATAACATCTCATTCATTAGGCATTCAGTATTTTATACATGAAGAAATGTTCTCTCCAACTGAGGTAACTCCTTTATATTGAGAGTAACCTTTATACTTCATCAACTGGGCGTTGATGAATGGTAATGCCTCTTATAGCGGCACTGTTTATGGCAGAAGTGGCCACAATATTATAGGACAAAATCAAAGAAGTGTTTAACACCAACCTGGCTGTGAACTCCTTTATACTGAAGTAAACACAATACTGAGGTAACTCCTTTATACTGAGGTAATTCCTTTATACTGAGGTAACTCCTTATACTGAGGTAACTCCTTTATACTGAGGTAACTCCTTTATACTGAGGTAACCCTTTATACTGAAGTAACCTTTATACTGAGGTAACACCTTTATACTGGAGTGGGGTAACTCCTTTATACTGAGGTAACACACAATACTGAGGTAACTCCTATACTGAGGTAACTCCTTTTTATACTGAGGTAACACACAATACTGAGGTAACTCCTTTATACTGAAGTAACACCTTTATACTGAAGTAACACACAATACTGAGGGTAACTCCTTATACTGAGGTAACTCCTTTATACTGAGGTAACACACAATACTGAGGTAACCCTTTATACTGGAGGTAACCACAATACTGAGGTAACTCCTTTATACTGGAGGTAACTCCTTTATACTGAGGTAACACACAATACTGAGGTAACTCCTTTATACTGAGGTAACTCCTTTATATTGAGTGTAACTCCTTTTTATACTGAGGTAACTCCTTTATACTGAGGTCAACTTTTGAATGATAACTCCTTTATACTGAGGTAACTCCTTTATACTGAAGTAACTCCTTTATACTGATAAACTCCTTTATACAGAGGTAACTCCTTTATACTCGAGGTAATCCCTTTATACTGAGTGAACACACAATACTGAGGTACTCCTTTATACTGAGGTAACACCTTTATACTGGAGGTAATCTCTTTATACTGAGGTAACACTTTTGCTACTGGAGGTAACACACAATACTGAGGTACTCCTTTATACTGAGTAACTCCTTTATACTGAGGTAACACCTTTATACTGAAGAACTCCTTTATACTGGGGTAACTCCTTTATACTGAGTAAAATAATCTTTATACTGAGGTAAATACACAATGCTGAGGTAACTCCTTTATACTGAGGTAACACTTTATACTCGAGGTAACACCTTTATACTGAGGTAACACCTTTATACTGAGGTAACACCTTTATACTGAAGTAACACACAATACTGAGGTAACTCCTTTATACTGAGGTAACTCCTTTATACTGAGGTAACACACAATACTGAGGTAACTCCTTTATACTGAGGTAACACCTTTATACTGAGGTAACTCCTTTATACTGAGGTAACACCTTTATACTGAGGTAACACACAATACTGAGGTAACTCCTTTATACTGAGGTAACTCCTTTATACTGAGGTAACACCTTTATACTGAAGTAACTCCTTTATACTGAGGTAACTCCTTTATACTGAGGTAACACCTTTATACTGAGGTAACACACAATACTGAGGTAACTCCTTTATACTGAGGTAACACCTTTATACTGAGGTAACACCTTTATACTGAGGTAACACCTTTATACTGAGGTAACACCTTTATACTGAAGTAACACCTTTATACTGAGGTAACACCTTTATACTGAGGTAACACACAATACTGAGGTAACTCCTTTATACTGAGGTAACACCTTTATACTGAAGTAACTCCTTTATACTGAGGTAACTCCTTTATACTGAGGTAACTCCTTTATACTGAGGTAACACCTTTATACTGAGGTAACTCCTTTATACTGAGGTAACTCCTTTATACTGAGGTAACTCCTTTATACTGAGGTAACTCCTTTATACTGAGGTAACTCCTTTATACTGAGGTAACACCTTTATACTGAGGTAACTCCTTTATACTGAGGTAACTCCTTTATACTGAGGTAACACACAATACTGAGGTAACTCCTTTATACTGAGGTAACACACAATACTGAAGTAACTCCTTTATACTGAGGTAACACCTTTATACTGAGGTAACTCCTTTATACTGAAGTAACTCCTTTATACTGAGGTAACTCCTTTATACTGAGGTAACTCCTTTATACTGAGGTAACACACAATACTGAGGTAACTCCTTTATACTGAGGTAACTCCTTTATACTGAGGTAACTCCTTTATACTGAGGTAACTCCTTTATACTGAGGTAACTCCTTTATACTGAGGTAACACCTTTATACTGCCAGGGACACTTTTATTTGATGTATTTTACCATGTAGGTTGACTGAGAACACGTTCTAATTTACAGCAACAGCTGTATGAATGAGGGGATGAATGAGGGGATGAATGAGCCAATTGGGAACTGGGGATAATTAGTTGCCATGATGTTATGAGGGACAGCAGAATTTAGCCAGGACACGGGGTTAACACCCCTACTAAGTGTCATGGGAAATGTAAATACCGTAAGAGAGTCAGGACACCCGTTTTAACATCCCTTCTGAAAGACAGCACCCTTACACAGGGCAGTGTCCCCAATCACTGCCCTGGGGCATTGGGATATTTTTAGACCAGAGGAAAGAGTGCCTCTTACTGGCCCTCCAACACCACTTCCAGCAGTATCTGGTCTCCCATCCAGGGACTGACCAGGACCCTGACCCGAGCCAGCAGTGGGATGCAGGGTGGTATGCTGCTGGCTGCAACACGGCCCCAGGTATGAATTAGGAGATCTTGCTTAAATAAAAGCACAATGTTTAGGCAAATTTTCACAAACAGTGACGCCTTTTCGCACGCACACACACACACACGCACACACACACACACACACACACACACACACACACACACACACACACACACACACACACACACACACACACACACACACACACACACACACACACACACACACACACACACACACACACACACACACACACACACACACACACACACTGCCACACCTAGAGGCCTGCTTCTAGTTGTGTAGTTTCTTTCCCCTGCCCTCTGAGGTATATTCCCACTAACTGCTAAACATCAGTGTTCAGGAGCTTAGATAAGCCCTGCAGCAGTCCCTGCCTGCATCTCCTCTCCTCTCCTCTCCTCTCCTCCCCTCCCCTCCTCTCCCCGCCCCTCTCCTCTCCCTCTCCTCCCCGCCCCTCTCCTCTCTCTCCTCTCCTCTCCCTCTCCTCTCCCCTCCCCTCCCCTCCCCTCCCCTCCCCTCTCCTCCTCTCCCTCCCTCCCCGCCCCTCTCCTCTCCTCTCCCCTCTCCTCCCGCCCCTCTCCTCTCCTCTCCACCCTCTCCTCTCCTCCCCTCTCCTCTCCCCGCCCCTCTCCTCTCCTCTCCCCTCCCTCCCCGCCCCTCTCCTCTCCCCTCCCCTCTCCTCCCGCCCCTCTCCTCTCCTCTCCTCCCCGCCCCTCTCCTCTCCCCTCCCCACCCCTCTCCTCTCCTCCCCTCTCCCTCTCCTCTCCTCTCCTCCCGCCCCTCTCCTCTCCCCTCCTCTCCCTCCCCACCCCTCTCCCTCTCCTCCCCTCTCCTCTCCTCTCCCTCCCCTCTCCTCTCCTCTCCTCTCCTCTCCTCTCCTCTCCTCTCCTCTCCTCTCCTCTCCTCCTCTCTCTCCCTCTCCTCTCCTCCTCTCTCCTCTCCTCTCCTCTCCTCTCCTCTCCTCTCCTCTCCTCTCCCCTCTCCTCTCCTCTCCTCCCCTCTCCTCTCCACACACAGTCGGAGGAGCAACCTCATATTCATGGTGGTAACAGATATGTCCCGTGTTTCAATGAGGAAGGAAATGTTTCCCATGTTATCGTTGAAGCCCAAGAGGTGCTATCCGGAATAGTGGCGGGTTTGAAATAGGAAAGACTATAAACAATAGCTAAAAAGACCTGTACTGAAAAGGCTGAGGAGGAGGAGGAGAAGGAGGAGGAGGAGGAGGAGGAGGATGATGATGAGGATGAGGAGGATGATGATGAGGATGAGGAGGATGATGAGGAGGAGGAGGAGGAGGGGGAAGAGGATGATGATGAGGAGGATGATGATGAGGAGGAGGATGAGAGGAGGATGAGGCGATGATGAGGAGGAGAGGGGAGGGGGAGGGAGGAGGAGGAGGGAGGAGGAGGGGGAGGAGGGAGGAGGGAGGGAGGAGGAGGGAGGAGGAGGAGGAGGAGGATGTGATGAGATGAGGAGGGGGAGGAGGAGGATGATGATGAGGAGGGGAGGAGGAGGATGATGAGAAAGATGAGGAGAGGAGGATGAGGAGGATGAGGATGAGGAGGGAGGATGGGGAGGAGGAGGAGGAGGATGATGAGGAGGAGGATGAGGAGGAGGATGATGAGGAGGGGAGGAGGAGGATGATGAGGAGGGGGAGGATGATGAGGGATGAGGAGGGGGAGGAGGAGGATGATGAGGATGATGAGGATGAGGATGAGGATGGGGAGGAGGAGGATGATGGGGAGGAGGATGATGAGGAGGATGAGGATGATGAGGAGGATGATGAGGAGGAGGATGCCCTCTTATCTGAGTGCTACTGTATTTGTAATCTTATCATTAAGTCAGGAGGGGGGTCAGGATACTTGGCTCTTATCTCACACCATGTTGTGTTAACTTCTACAGTGGTTAACGTGTGTCTGTGTGTGAGTTGACGTTTCACCCATTCTAGCTGATCTAGAACCTTACGAACATAATGAAAACACTACTGTATAAAGACCTCTACACCAGAACTCTCCCTCCAACTCCCTCCCCCTTTCTCTCCCCTGCCTTCTCTTTCACCTCTCTCTCTCTATCTCTGTGTCTCCGTGTCTCTGTGTCTCTCTCTCTCTGTGTCTCTGTGTCTGTCTCTCTCTCTCTCTCTGTATATGTGTCTCTGTGTCTCTGTGTCTCTCTCTCTCTGTGTCTCTGTGTCTCTCTCTCTCTGTGTCTCCGTGTCTCTCTCTCTCTGTGTCTCCGTGTCTCTGTGTCTCTGTGTCTCCGTGGCTCTCTCTCTCTGTCTCTCTTTGTATATGTCTCTCTGTGTCTCTGTGTCTCTCTGTCTCTCTCTCTGTCTCTCTCTCTCTACCCTTTCCTCCATGTCTCTCTCTCTCTTGTGTCTCTCTCTCTCTCTCTGTCTCTCTCTCTCTCTACCCTTTCCTCCATGTCTCTCTCTCTCTTGTGTCTCTCTCTCTCTTGTGTCTCTCTCTCTCTTGTGTCTCTCTCTCTCTTGTGTCTCTCTCTCTCTTGTGTCTCTCTCTCTCTTGTGTCTCTCTCTCTCTTGTGTCTCTCTCTCTTGTGTCTCTCTCTCTCTTGTGTCTCTCTCTCTCTTGTGTCTCTCTCTCTCTTGTGTCTCTCTCTCTCTTGTGTCTCTCTCTCTCTCTACCCTTTCCTCCATGTCTCTCTCTCTCTCTCTCTCTCTCTCTCTCTCTCTCTCTCTCTCTCTCTCTCTCTCTCTCTCTCTCTCTCTCTCTCTCTCTCTCTCTCTCTCTCTCTCTCTCTCTCTCTCTCTCTCTCTCTCTCTCTTGTGTCTCTCTTGTGTCTCTCTCTCTCTGTCTCTGTGTCTCTGTCTCTCTTTCTGTCTCTGTGTCTGTCTCTCTCTCTCTCTCTCTGTATATGTGTCTCTGTGTAACTCTCTCTCTGTGTATGTGTCTCTGTGTCTCTCTCTCTCTCTCTCTCTCTGTATATGCGTCTCTGTGTCTCTCTCTCTCTCTGTCTCTCTCTCTCTGTGTATGTGTCTCTGTGTCTCTGTCTCTCTCTGTCTCTCTCTCTCTGTGTATGTGTCTCTGTGTCTCTGTCTCTCTCTGTCTCTCTCTCTCTGTATATGCGTCTCTGTGTCTCTCTCTCTCTCTCTGTGTATGTGTCTCTGTGTCTCTCTCTCTCTCTGTGTCTCTGTGTCTCTGTGTATGTGTCTCTGTGTCTCTCTCTCTCTCTCTGTATATGTGTCTCTGTGTCTCTGTCTCTCTTGTGTCTCTCTCTCTCTGTCTCTGTGTCTCTGTCTCTCTCTCTGTCTCTGTGTCTCTGTCTCTCTTTCTGTCTCTGTGTCTGTCTCTCTCTCTCTGTATATGTGTCTCTGTGTAACTCTCTCTCTCTGTGTATGTGTCTCTGTGTCTCTGTCTCTCTTGTGTCTCTCTCTCTCTGTCTCTGTGTCTCTCTCTCTCTTTCTGTCTCTGTGTCTGTCTCTGTGTCTGTCTCTGTCTCTCTCTCTCTCTCTCTGTGTCACTCTCTCTCTGTATATGTGTCTCTGTGTCACTCTCTCTCTCTGTGTATGTGTCTCTCTCTGCCTCTCTGTCTCGCTCTCTCTCTCTCTCTCTCTACCCTTTCCTCCATGTCTCTTTCTCTCTTGTGTCTCTCTCTCTCTCTGTGTCTGTCTCTCTCTCTCTCTCTGTGTCTGTGTCTCTCTCTCTCTCTCTCTCTGAGGTGTTCTGCAGCAGAGAAACACATCATGTTGTTATGTAACACTATGTGTCTTATCCTGTCCTCTGCTCATTGTGCCATTATTATATTATATTGCTGGTAATTACAATGTGTCTCTAACACACAGCACATTTCTCCTAATTAAAGTAGCTATCAGCAAAGTCAGCACTAATAGGGGGGTAAGTCAAGTGTTCGTTCGGGGTGGGAGGGGCCGAGGTCAGAGGTGGCAGAGCGGAGTACTCTGGTTGGAGTGTAGGGGTTTGTTGTACTCCGTAGAAGTCTGATGTAATCTGGTTGTGTGTGTCTTTGCGTGTCATATGTGGCTGTGCTGTCTGTCTGGGGCCTATATGGCTGTGCTGTCTGTCTGGGGCCTATATGGCTGTGCTGTCTGTCTGGGGCCTATATGGCTGTGCTGTCTGTCTGGGGGCCTAGCTGTCACATGGTGCAGAGAATGGGAACAACAGCGCCCACCTCAGGGTGAAAAAAAAAACTCCTACACCCTTCTAATCCACTAGGTTTGTTCTTCATCTCCCATTTGGTGCTACGACTCCACATAGCCTGGAGAGAAGTCCAGCGATGAAACAAGCTAAAGTAACAGTGTTGCCTCAGGCAGGTGTCTACTGTAGACCAGTCAGGTGTCTCTACTGTAGACCAGTCAGGTGTCTCTCTGTAGACCAGTCAGGTGTCTCTACTGTAGACCAGTCCAGGTGTCTCTACTGTAGACCAGTCAGTCAGGTGTCTCTACTGTAGACCAGTCAGTCAGATGTCTCTACTGTAGACCAGTCAGGTGTGTCTCTGTAGACCAGTCAGTCAGATGTCTCTACTGTAGACCAGGCAGGTGTCTCTACTGTGAGCCAGTCAGTCAGGTGTCTCTACTGTAGACGTCAGGAGTCAGGGTGTCTCTGCACAGACCAGTCAGTCCAGGTGTCCTGTAGACCAGTCAGTCAGATTGTCTCTACTGTAGACCAGTCAGTCAGAGTATCTCTACTGTAGACCAGTCAGGTCAGGTGTCTCTACTGTAGACCAGTCCAGGTGTCTCTACTGTAGACCAGTCGGAATGTCTCTACTGTGACAGTCAGGTGTCCTACTGTAGGCCAGTCAGTCAGGTGTCTCTACTGTAGACCAGTCAGGTGTCTCTACTGTAGACCAGTCAGTCAGATGTCTCTACCATAGGCCAGAAGTCGGTCAGGTCCTCTACTGGCATAGACCAGTCCAGGTGTCTCTGTAGACCAGTCAGTCAGGTGTCTCTACTGTAGACCAGTCAGTCAGGTGTCTCTACTGTAGACCAGTCAGTCAGGTGTCTCTACTGTAGACCAGTCAGTCAGGTGTCTCTACTGTAGACCAGTCAGGTGTCTCTACTGTAGACCAGTCAGGTGTCTCTACTGTAGACCAGTCAGTCAGGTGTCTCTACTGTAGACCAGTCAGTCAGGTGTCTCTACTGTAGACCAGTCAGTCAGGTGTCTCTACTGTAGACCAGTCAGTCAGGTGTCTCTACTGTAGACCAGTCAGTCAGGTGTCTCTACTGTAGACCAGTCAGGTGTCTCTACTGTAGACCAGTCAGTCAGGTGTCTCTACTGTAGACCAGTCAGGTGTCTCTACTGTAGACCAGTCAGCCAGGTGTCTCTACTGTAGACCAGTCAGCCAGGTGTCTCTACTGTAGACCAGTTGTCAGGTGTCTCTACTGTAGACCAGTCAGTCAGGTGTCTCTACTGTAGACCAGTCAGTCAGGTGTCTCTACTGTAGACCAGTCAGTCAGGTGTCTCTACTGTAGACCAGTCAGTCAGGTGTCTCTACTGTAGACCAGTCAGGTGTCTCTACTGTAGACCAGTCAGTCGTCTCTACTGTAGACCAGTCAGGTGTCTCTACTGTAGACCAGTCAGGTGTCTCTACTGTAGACCAGTCAGGTGTCTCTACTGTAGACCAGTCAGGTGTCTCTACTGTAGACCAGTCAGGTGTCTCTACTGTAGACCAGTCAGGTGTCTCTACATGAACCAGTCAGGTGTCTCTACTGTAGACCAGTAAGGTGTCTCTACTGAACCAGTAAGTATCTCTACGTCAGTCAGGTGTCTCTACTGTAGACCAGTCAGCCAGGTGTCTCTACTGTAGACCAGTTGTCAGGTGTCTCTACTGTAGACCAGTTGTCAGGTGTCTCTACTGTAGACCAGTCAGCCAGGTGTCTCTACTGTAGACCAGTCAGGTGTCTCTACTGTAGACCAGTCAGTCAGGTGTCTCTACTGTAGACCAGTCAGTCAGGTGTCTCTACTGTAGACCAGTCAGTCAGGTGTCTCTACTGTAGACCAGTCAGTCAGGTGTCTCTACTGTAGACCAGTCAGTCAGGTGTCTCTACTGTAGACCAGTCAGCCAGGTGTCTCTACTGTAGACCAGTCAGCCAGGTGTCTCTACTGTAGACCAGTCAGGTGTCTCTACTGTAGACCAGTCAGGTGTCTCTACTGTAGACCAGTCAGGTGTCTCTACTGTAGACCAGTCAGGTGTCTCTACTGTAGACCAGTCAGGTGTCTCTACTGTAGACCAGTCAGGTGTCTTTACTGTAGACCAGTCGGTCAGGTGTCTCTACTGTAGACCAGTCAGGTGTCTCTACTGTAGACCAGTCTAGACCTATCTGATCCCCCCCTTTCTTTCCTTTTA
>NW_025752775.1:0-5000 GCF_021184085.1 Oncorhynchus gorbuscha
GACGGACGGACCGGACGGACGGACGGACGGACGGACGGACATACGGACTACAGTATGCTGAAGCCGTTCCCCTCTCTGTGGGCTGGTCCTGGTTGAGAGGAGGAGTAGAGACAGGGGGTCATCCCAGCCCCAGCAGGGCCACATCCATCTTTCTGACAGCCCTCTCCTCCAGGGAGGGAGGGAGGGAGGGAGGGAGGGAGGGAGGGAGGGAGGGAGGGAGGGCCATGTCTGTGGAGAGATGTAGAGGTGGTTGGCTCCGCTCTGGTGAGATCACAGAACCATTACTACCAGCCCTTCAGGCTGACCGCCTGGCTGGATCTATATCTGTCTGGATCTATATCTGTCTGGATCTATATCTGTCTGGATCTATATCTGTCTGTATGGATCTATATCTGTCTGGATCTATATCTGTCTGGATCTATATCTGTCTGTCTGGATCTATATCTGTCTGTCTGGATCTATATCTGTCTGTCTGGATCTATATCTGTCTGGATCTATATCTGTCTGTCTGGATCTATATCTGTCTGTCTGGATCTATATCTGTCTGGATCTATATCTGTCTGGATCTATATCTGTCTGGATCTATATCTGTCTGGATCTATATCTGTCTGGATCTATATCTGTCTGTCTGGATCTATATCTGTCTGTCTGGATCTATATCTGTCTGGATCTATATCTGTCTGTCTGGATCTATATCTGTCTGTCTGGATCTATATCTGTCTGTCTGGATCTATATCTGTCTGGATCTATAGTCTGTCTGGATCTATATCTGTCTGGATCTATATCTGTCTGTGTGGATCTATATCTGTCTGGATCTATATCTGTCTGGATCTATATCTGTCTGGATCTATATCTGTCTGGATCTATATCTGTCTGGATCTATATATGTCTGTCTGGATCTATATCTGTCTGGATCTATATCTGTCTGTCTGGATCTATATCTGTCTGGATCTATATCTGTCTGTCTGGATCTATATCTGTCTGTCTGGATCTATATCTGTCTGGATCTATATCTGTCTGTCTGGATCTATATCTGTCTGGATCTATATCTGTCTGGATCTATATCTGTCTGTCTGGATCTATATCTGTCTGGATCTATATCTGTCTGGATCTATATCTGTCTGGATCTATATCTGTCTGGATCTATATCTGTCTGGATCTATATCTGTCTGTCTGGATCTATATCTGTCTGTCTGGATCTATATCTGTCTGTGTGGATCTATATCTGTCTGGATCTATATCTGTCTGTGTGGATCTATATCTGTCTGTCTGGATCTATATCTGTCTGGGTCTATATCTGTCTGTCTGGATCTATATCTGTCTGTGTGGATCTATATCTGTCTGTGTGGATCTATATCTGTCTGTGTGGAACTATAATATCTGTCTGTCTGGATCTATATCTGTCTGTCTGGATCTATATCTGTCTGTGTGAATCTATATCTGTCTGTCTGGATCTATATCTGTCTGTGTGAATCAATATCTGTGTGAATATATATCTGTGTGAATATATATCTGTCTGGATCTATATCTGTGTGAATCTATATTTATCTCTGTGGATCTATATCTGTCTGTGTGGATCTATATCTGTCTGTGTGGATCTATATCTGTCTGTGTGGATCTATATCTCTGTGGATCTATATCTGTGTGGATCTATATTTGTGTGTGCACTCCTGCCTCATCACTTATCCCCCTCCCTAGACAACCACCCACCCCTCCGCTCAGCTCCATCACTCCCTCCTCCCTCCCTGGGTGCCGATGACGTTGGATGTCCATTAAGGCAGCCCCCCTCTCTGACTCAGAGGGGTTGGGTTAAATGAGGAAGATACATTTCAGTTGAAGGCATTCTGACTAGGTCTCCCCTTTCCCCCTCTTTCTTCAATAGGGACGTGCCAGACAGACAAACCCAGAGAAGGCACCACCTCCTGGGGCTGAATGTGCTAGCACGCTGCCCCTCTGTCGAAGATTCCAGGGACCTAGCTAGCTACTAGCATGCCTTGTCCAGGACACACACACACTGTGAGCTTTTCAAAGCCCCCCCTAAGCATGTGACCCGGGGATAAGCCAATGCAGTTTGTTTTGAAAGAGCCAGAGAGCGGCAGAGCTGAGCTCCCTGTCCAGTTGTCTGAAGAAGAAACATTTCGTTTCTATAATGATCCCTTAGGTAGCTGTTGTAGCTCACTATGCACACAGAACCCTAGAGCAGGTAGAGCAGGCCTGATGGCCATAACACATTGAGACTGGCTGGGGGACTGTACACTGACTCCTTGATGAACCCATACCGTGAAACCAACCCAGATCAGAACAGGACAGAACAGAACAGAGCAGAACAGAGCAGAACAGAGCAGAACAGAGCAGAACAGAACAGAACAGAGCAGAACAGAACAGAGCAGAACAGAACAGAACAGAACAGAACAGAACAGAACAGAACAGAGCAGAACAGAGCAGAACAGAACAGAACAGAGCAGAACAGAGCAGAACAGAGCAGAACAGAGCAGAACAGAACAGAACAGAACAGAGCAGAACAGAACAGAGCAGAACGGAACAGAACAGAACAGAACAGAACAGGACAGGACAGGGCAGGACAGGACAGGACAGAACAGAACAGAACAGAACAGAACAGAACAGAACAGAACAGAACAGAACAGAACAGAACAGAACAGAACAGAACAGAACAGAACAGAACAGAACAGAACAGAACAGAACAGAACAGAACAGGGCAGGGCAGGGCAGGGCAGGGCAGGGCAGGGGCAGGGCAGGGCAGGGCAGGGCAGGGCAGGGCAGGGCAGGGCAGGGCAGGGCAGGGCAGGGCAGGGCAGGGCAGGGCAGGGCTATGAAAGTACCTCATCCTCAGTGAGTGGTTCAGATCAGGTGAATAAACTGCATAGACAGAGAGATTGAGATTGTGTCTTTAGTGTGGCTCCAGAGATGTACAACTATTCTTTATGGAGGGTAATCAGAGAGCAGGTAGTGATGAGGTCACATCCCTCTAAACAGGGAGAACTATCAACTCAGCAAGAAAATAATCGTCCTCTCACTGTCAACATCGTTTATATTCAGCAAACTTAACATGTGTAAATATTTGAATGAACATAATATTCAACAACTGAGACATAAACTGAACAAGTTCCACAGACATGTGACTAACAGAAATGGAATAATGTGTCCCTGAACAAAGGGGGGGTCAAAATGAAAAGTAACAGTCAGTATCCTGGTGTGGCCACCAGCTGCATTAAATACTGCTGTGCATCTCCACATGGACTGAACCAGATTTGCCCGCTCTTGCTGTGAGATGTTACCCCACCTTCCCACCAAGGCACCTGCAAGTTCCTGGACATTTCTGGGGGAATGGCCCTATCCCTCACCCTCCGATCCAACAGGTCCCAGACGTGCTCAATGGAATTGAGATCAGGGCTCTTCGCTGGCCATGGCAGAACACTGACATACCTGTCTTGCAGGAAATCACAAACAGAACGAGCAGTATGGCTGGTGGCATTGTCATGCTGGAGGGTCATGTCAGGATGAGCCTGCAGGAAGGGTACCACATGAGGGAGGAGGATGTCTTCCCTGTAAAGCACAGCGTTGAGATTGCCTGCAATGACAACAAGCTCAGTCCGATGATGATGTGACACACCGCCCCAGACCATGACGGACCCTGCACCTCCAAATCGATCCCGCTCCAGAATACAGGCCTCGGTGTAACGCTTATTCCTTTGACGATAAACGCGAATCCGACCATCACCCCTGGTGAGACAAAACCACGACTCGTCAGTGAAGAGCACTTTTTGCCAGTCCTGTCTGGTCCAGCGATGGTGGGTTTGTGCCCATAGACGACGTTGTTGCCAGTGATGTCTGATGAGGACCTGCCTTACAACAGGTCTACAAGCCCTCAGTTCAGCCTCTTCCAGCCGATTGCGGACAGTCTGAGCACTGATGGAGGGTTGTGCGTTCTGAGTGAAACTCGGGCCGTTGTTGTTGCCATCCTGTACCTGTATTGCAGGTGTGATGTTCAGTGTCTTAACGACCGTTCCACAGGTGCATGTTCATTCATTGTTTATGGTTCATTGAACATGTATGGGAGACCGTGTTTAAACCCTTTATAATGAAGATCTGTGAAGTTATTTGGATTTTTACGGTGTCTTTGAAAGACAGGGGTCCTGAAAAGGGACGTTTATCTAGTCTGACCTGTAGCAGAATGAAGGGGGTGTGGACTGAGAGAGGCTGGCCCCTGGCCCCAACATAATGAACAGAGTGTGGTTAGAGAGAGGCTGGTCTCAACATAATGAAGAGAGTGTGGTTAGAGGAGGCTGGCCCCTGGCCCCTACAGAATGAAGAGTGTGGTTAGAGAGAGAGGCTGGCCCTGGCCAAACATAATGAGGAGAGTATGGTTAGAGAGAAGGCTGGCCCTATTTAACGTAATAGAGAGTGTGGTTAGAGGGCGAGGCTGGCCCTAGCCCCTACAGAATGAAGAGAGTGTGGTTAGAGTGAGAGGCTGGACCCAACATAATGAAGAGAGTGTGGTTAGAGGGAGAGGCTGGCCCCAACATAATGAAGAGAGTGTGGTTAGAGGGAGAGGCTGGCTCCTGGCCCCAACATAATGAAGAGAGTGTGGTTAGAGGGAGAGGCTGGCCCCTGGCCCCAACATAATGAAGAGAGTGTGGTTAGAGAGAGAGGCTGGCCCATGGCCCCAACATAATGAAGAGAGTGTGGTTAGAGAGAGAGGCTGGCCCCTACAGAATGAAGAGAGTGTGGTTAGAGGGAGAGGCTGGACCCAACATAATGAAGAGAGTGTGGTTAGAGGGAGAGGCTGGCCCCTGGCCCCAACATAATGAAGAGAGTGTGGTTAGAGGGAGAGGCTGGCCCCTGGCCCCAACATAATGAAGAGAGTGTGGTTAGAGAGAGAGGCTGGCCCCTGGCCCCAACATAATGAAGAGAGTGTGGTTAGAGAGAGAGGCTGGCCCCAACATAATGAGGAGAGTATGGTTAGAGAGCGAGGCTGGCCC
>NW_025752776.1:0-11914 GCF_021184085.1 Oncorhynchus gorbuscha
AGTCCCATTGTGCTGTGACTAACACCTCTACAGTCTCTATAGGTGGATGGGGCCAGAGACCCATTCTGCTGTGACTAACACCTCTACAGTCTCTATAGGTGGGATGGGGCCAGAGTCCCATTCTGCTCTGACTAACACCTCTACAGTCTCTATAGGTGGGATGGGGCCAGAGTCCCATTCTGCTGTGACTAACACCTCTACAGTCTCTATAGGTGAGATGGGGCAGGAGTCCCATTCTGCTGTGACTAACACCTCTACAGTCTCTATAGGTGGGATGGGGCCAGAGACCCATTCTGCTGTGACTAACACCTCTACAGTCTCTATAGGTGGGATGGGGCCAGAGTCCCATTCTGCTGTGACTAACACCTCCACAGTGTCTATAGTTGGGATGGGGCCAGAGTCCCATTCTGCTGTGACTAACACCTCTACAGTCTCTATAGGTGAGATGGGGCCAGAGTCCCATTCTGCTGTGACTAACACCTCTACAGTCTCTATAGGTGAGATGGGGCCAGAGTCCCATTCTGCTGTGACTAACACCTCTACAGTCTCTATAGGTGGGATGGGGCCAGAGTCCCATTCTGCTGGGACTAACACCTCTACAGTCTCTATAGGTGAGATGGGGCCAGAGTCCCATTCTGCTGTGACTAAACACCTCTACAGTCTCTATAGGTGGGATGGGGCCAGAGTCCCATTCTGCTGCGACTAACACCTCTACAGTGTCTATAGGTGGGATGGGGCCAGAGTCCCATTCTGCTGGGACTAACACCTCTACAGTCTCTATAGGTGAGATGGGGCCAGAGTCCCATTCTGCTGTGACTAACACCTCTACAGTGTCTATAGGTGGGATGGGGCCAGAGTGAGATGGGATGTTAACATGTCAGGATATCAGATTCATGTCTGGTCTGAGGGAATAGTGAGAGGTTAGGCATGTCACAGTGTGTAGTGAGAGGTTAGCCATGTCATAGTGAGAGGTTAGCCATGTCATAGTGAGAGGTTAGCCATGTCATAGTGAGAGGTTAGCCATATCATAGTGAGAGGTTAGCCATGTCATAGTGAGAGGTTAGCCATTTCATAGTGAGAGGTTAGCCATGTTATAGTGAGAGATTAGCCATGTCATAGTGAGAGGTTAGCCATGTCATAGTGAGAGGTTAGCCATGTCATAGTGAGAGGTTAGCCATTTCATAGTGAGAGGTTAGCCATTTCATAGTGAGAGGTTAGCCATTTCATAGTGAGAGGTTAGCCATGTCATAGTGAGAGATTAGCCATGTCATAGTGAGAGGTTAGCCATGTCATAGTGAGAGGTTAGCCATGTCATAGTGAGAGGTTAGCCATGTCATAGTGAGAGGTTAGCCATTTCATAGTGAGAGGTTAGCCATGTCATAGTGAGAGGTTAGCCATTTCATAGTGAGAGGTTAGCCATGTCATAGTGAGAGGTAAGCCATGTCATAGTGAGAGGTTAGCTATGTCATAGTGTGTAGTGAGAGGCTAGCCATGTCATAGTGAGAGGCTAGCCATGTCATAGTGAGAAGTTAGCCATGCCACAGTGTGTAGTGAGAGGCTAGCCATGTCATATTATTATTATATATTATAGTGTGTAGTGAGAGGCTAGCCATGTCATAGTGAGAAGTTAGCCATGTCACAGTGTGTAGTGAGAGGCTAGCCATGTCATAGTGTGTAGTGAGAGGCTAGCCATGTCATAGTGTGTAGTGAGAGGCTAGCCATGTCATAGTGTGTAGTGAGAGGCTAGCCATGTCATAGTGTGTAGTGAGTAGTGAGTAGGGTTGTTACGGTGACCGTATTACCGTCACACTGACGGTCACGAGGCATGACCGTAGTCAAATTCCAAGTGACCGTTTAGTCACAGTAATTAGACTTCTCCAAGCTCTGTTGCTGCTGATGGTCATTAGTAGCCTATCAAACTTTCTAACCGCCTGGTACTCAGCACTCTACTGTCCCTCTAATCACTTAATGTAAATGTAATCGAAAAACTAATCTCATGTTGTGCAACATTTCTATAGGCTATGCAATTGCGTGAGAAAACAGAGTGATGTCCTCTATTAAAAAGGACAATAGGGGATAGTAGATTGACATACTGTAGGCTAGTACTTTTGCTGTTAGTTAGGCCTACTCATCTTGTTGGCTGACGATAAGTAAATGTGGACAGTTCTTCCAATATCTTCATTACGGACACACAAGGGGATGACGCTGGGAAATTCAAGGCCTGCTGAGAATGTTATCAAGTGCTTGTCAAATTGTGAATGAGAGACTGATGAAGTGTGTGCAGCCTGCACACACAACAAAACAAAGCACAGCTTGTGCCTTTCATGTGACTTTTTTCATATCCTCATTTAAAGTCACGTCATGCTGCTTTAGAATGTATTAAAAGTCTAAACACAACGTTTGGGAGCCTTACACTTCCTCTGGTACTCCTCCAGCCCAACGTTTGGGAGCCTTACACTTCCTCTGGTACTCTTCCAGCCCAACGTTTGGGAGCCCAACACTTCCTCTGGTACTCTTCCAGCCCAACGTTTGGGAGCCCAACACTTCCTCTGGTACTCTTCCAGCCCAACGTTTGGGAGCCCAACACTTCCTCTAGTACTCCTCCAGCCCAACGTTTGGGAGCCCAACACTTCCTCTGGTACTCCTCCAGCCCAACGTTTGGGAGCCTTACACTTCCTCTGGTACTCTTCCAGCCCAACGTTTGGGAGCCCAACACTTCCTCTGGTACTCTTCCAGCCCAACGTTTGGGAGCCCAACACTTCCTCTGGTACTCTTCCAGCCCAACGTTTGGGAGCCCAACACTTCCTCTGGTACTCCTCCAGCCCAACGCTTGGGAGCCCAACACTTCCTCTGGTACTCCTCCAGCCCGACGTTTGTATCACAACTAAAACGGCATAAATAACTATGTTTCTTTGTCAACCTCTCAACACCGTGTGTTCAAATGTGCGCTATCGTTTGTAGAATATATCCTTTGTAATTTATTCAGTTATGTTCATTTCTATTCTTTATACTACAAAAAATATTACCACATAATTCTAAGTAAATCTTGCCTGCTAAATGAACTAGTGTAGCCCACAGCCATACTGTATGGCATAGCCACATCAGGACCTAACATAAGGACAACTAAATGAACTAGTGTAGCCCACAGCCAGATCAGGACCTAACATAAGGACAACTAAATGAACTAGTGTAGCCCACAGCCATACTGTATGGTATAGCCACATCAGGACCAAACATAAGGACAACTAAATGAACTAGTGTAGCCCACAGCCATACTGTATGGCATAGCCACATCAGGACCTAACATAAGGACAACTCAAGAGTATGTGATTCTGTTCTTCTGAAAATAGACTACATTTTTTCTCATTATAATTCTTCTTTAGACCTGTCTAAAATAAATAATGGATTTACTGTGATGGTGTAGACTATATTAAATAGATTTAATATGTAGATGTTCCCAAAGGTCAGCATCAGTGGCTTTGTGCGGAAGCCAGGAGATGCTAAATGTGTTTATGTTAATTAACGGGGTCAATTACTGTGAGAACGGCAGTTATTTGCTTGACAATCACCGGCTGACAACATTTCATGACCTCCACAGCCCTAGTAGTGAGACATTAGTCTTGTCAATATGTGTGTGTGTGTGTGCGCGCGCGCTGTGTGTGTGTGTGTGTGAGCGTGCACGTTTTGTGTGTGTGTGTGTGTGTGTGCGCTTGTGTGTGTGTGTGTGTGTGTGTGTGTGTGTGTGTGTGTGTGTGTGTGTGTGTGTGTGTGTGTGTGTGTGTGTGTGTGTGTGTGTGTGTGTGTGTGTGTGTGTGTGTGTGTGTGTGTGTGTGTGTGTGTGTGTGTGTGGACCCCAGAGGCACTTCTGTCCTGGGGTTGTCCTAAATGGCACCCAATAAAGTATTATTCTGCTTCTCCTACTATTTATGGGCCCAGGTCAAAAGTAGTGCACTATGTAGGGAATAGGGTGTCATTGGGTCCTGGTCAAAAGTAGTGCACTATGTAGGGAATAGGGTGACCCATAGGACTCTGGTCTAAAGTAGTGCACTATGTAGGGAATAGGGTGACCCATAGGACTCTGGTCTAAAGTAGTGCACTATGTAGGGAATAGGGTGACCCATAGGACTCTGGTCTAAAGTAGTGCACTATGTAGGGAATAGGGTGACCCATAGGACTCTGGTCTAAAGTAGTGCACTATGTAGGGAATAGGGTGACCCATAGGACTCTGGTCTAAAGTAGTGCACTATGTAGGGAATAGGGTGACCCATAGGACTCTGGTCTAAAGTAGTGCACTATGTAGGGAATAGGGTGACCCATAGGACTCTGGTCTAAAGTAGTGCACTATGTAGGGAATAGGGTGACCCATAGGACTCTGGTCTAAAGTAGTGCACTATGTAGGGAATAGGGTGACCCATAGGACTCTGGTCTAAAGTAGTGCACTATGTAGGGAATAGGGTGACCCATAGGACTCTGGTCAAAAGTAGTGCACTATGTAGGGAATAGGGTGACCCATAGGACTCTGGTCAAAAGTAGTGCACTATGTAGGGAATAGAGTGATCCATAGGACTCTGGTCAAAAGTAGTGCACTATGTAGGGAATAGGGTGATCCATAGGGCTCTGGTCTAAAGTAGTGCACTATGTAGGGAATAGGGTGACCCATAGGACTCTGGTCTAAAGTAGTGCACTATGTAGGGAATAGGGTGACCCATCGGACTCTGGTCTAAAGTAGTGCACTATGTAGGGAATAGGGTGACCCATAGGACTCTGGTCTAAAGTAGTGCACTATGTAGGGAATAGGGTGACCCATAGGACTCTGGTCTAAAGTAGTGCACTATGTAGGGAATAGGGTGACCCATAGGACTCTGGTCTAAAGTAGTGCACTATGTAGGGAATAGGGTGACCCATAGGACTCTGGTCTAAAGTAGTGCACTATGTAGGGAATAGGGTGACCCATAGGACTCTGGTCTAAAGTAGTGCACTATGTAGGGAATAGGGTGACCCATAGACTTGGTCTAAAGTAGCACTATGTAGGGAATAGGGTGACCCATAGGACTCTGGTCTAAAGTAGTGCACCATGTAGGGAATAGGTGACCCATAGGACTCTGGTCTAAAGTAGTGTACTATGTAGGGAATAGGGTGACCCATAGACTCTGGTCTAAAGTAGTGCACTATGTAGGGAATAGGGTGACCATAGGACTCTGGTCTAAAGTAGTGCACTATGTAGGAATAGGTGACCCATAGACTCAGGTCAAAAGTAGTGCACTATGTAGGGAATAGGTGACCCATAGACTCTGGTCAAAAGTAGTGCACTAAGTAGGGAATAGAGTGACCCATAGGACTCTGGTCAAAGTAGTGCACTATGTAGGGAATAGGTTCCATAGGGCTCTGGTCTAAAGTAGTGCACTATGTAGGGAATAGGGTGACCCATAGACTCTGGTCTAAAGTAGTGCACTATAGGGAATAGGTGACCCATCGGACTCTGGTCTAAAGTAGTGCACTATGTAGGAATAGGGTGACCCATAGTGACTCTGGTCTAAAGTAGTGCACTATGTAGGGAATAGGGTGACCCATAGGACTCTGGTCTAAAGTAGTGCACTCATATAGGAATAGGTGACCTATAGACTCTGGTCTAAAGTAGTGCACTATGTAGGGAATAGGGTGACCCATAGGACTCTGGTCTAAAGTAGTGCACTATGTAGGGAATAGGGTGACCCATAGACTCTGGTCTAAAGTAGTGCACTATGTAGGGAATAGGGTGACCCATAGACTCTGGTCTAAAGTAGTGCACTATGTAGGGAATAGGGTGACCTATAGGACTCTGGTCTAAAGTAGTGCACTAGTGTAGGGAATAGGGTGACCCATAGACTCTGGTCTAAAGTAGTGTACTATGTAGGGAATAGGGTGACCCATAGGACTCTGGTCTAAAGTAGTGCACTTATGTAGGGAATAGGGTGACCCATAGGACTCTGGTCTAAAGTAGTGCACTATGTAGGAATAGAGTGACCCATAGGACTCTGGTCAAAAGTAGTGCACTATGTAGGGAATAGGGTGTCATTGGGTCCGGTCTAAAGTAGTACCATGTAGGGAATAGGGTGACCCATAGGACTCTGGTCTAAAGTAGTGCACTATGTAGGGAATAGGTACCATTTCAGACGATACATTTCAGCTGTTACTGCCAGAGGCACTTCTGTATACACTGCATACAGAACAGTATGTATCTCGGGTCGATACGGTCATACAACAATAGAAGGTTTTAACGTATCAGTTGATCCACCCAAGTCCCCTGACTGTCCCCTGAAGTGTTTATTCAACACTCCCCCCCCCACACACACACACACACACACACAACAACAACAACAGGGCGATATTGAAGCTAAACAGGGACAGACCACACACCGTTTTCTGCCTGAGCACAGTAGCAGTCCATCTCCTTCTCTAACACCCTTACTGAGTACAGAGAGAGCAGGTTGTGCCCCCAAACGGCACCCTGTTCCCTACATAGTGCACTACTTTTGACCAGGGCCCATAGGGCTCTATACAGTATAGGCTATATGGTACCACTTGGGACGCATCCTACTGTGCGTTGAATTCAAACTGGAACGTTATTTAACAAGCTAGTCATCAGTACCTCTTTGTTTGAGCTTGTGTGTTATACGAACGACAAGTCTGATTTGTCTGATGTGAAACTGAGCTAAAGAGGGTTGTCATGTAACGCTAGGAGAGCGAGAAGGGGGGGGTTATTGTGGCTGGGACCACGGCAAACTAACCAACAGTGCCGTGCAAAAGGTATTCATCCCCTTGTCGTTATTTTCCTATTTTGTTGCATTACAACCTGTAATTTAAATGGATTTTTATTTGGATTTCATGTAATGGACACACACAAAATAGTCCAAATTGGTGATATTAAAAAATGACTTGTTTCAAAAAATGATATAAAAGACAAAAATAAAAGTGGTGCGTGCATATGTATTCACCCCATAGGAAACCTCTAAATAAGATCTGGTGAAACCAATTACCTTCAGAAGTCACATAATTAGTCAAATAAAGTCCACCTGTGTGCAATCTAAGTGTCACATGATCGGTCACATGATCTCAGTATATATACACCTGTTCTGAAAGGCCCAAGAGTCTACCCCACCACTGAGCAGGGGGAACCACCAAGCAAGCAACACCATGAATACCAAGGAGCTCTCCAAATAGGTCAGGGACAAAGTTGTGGAGACGTACAGATCAGGGTTGGGTTATAAAAAAATATCTTAAACTTTGAACATCCCACGGAGCACCATTAAATCCATTATTTAAAAATGGAAAGAATATGGCACCACAACAAAACTGCCAAGAGAGGGACGCCCACCAAAACTCACAGACCAGACAAGGAGGAATTAATCAGAGAGGCAACAAAGATGTCATGTTTGTCATTTATTATCATGTCTTGTCCCTGTGCTCCCCATGCTATTCGTTTCCCTCTGCTGGTCTTATTTGGTTCTTTCCTCCTATCCCTCTCTCTCCCCTCCCTCTCTCGCTCTCTCGCTCTCTCTTCTCTCTATCGTTCCGTTCCTGCTCCCAGCTGTTCCTATTCCCCTAATCATCATTTAGTCTTCCCACACCTGTTCCCGATCCTTTCCCTGATTAGAGTCCCTATTTATTCCTTTGTGATCCGTTCCTGTGCCGTCGGTTCCTTGTTTTGTATTCCATGCTGTGATTGCGTTTCGCCCTGTCCTGTCGTGTTTTTGCCGTGATTGTGTATCACCCTGTCCTGTCGTGTTTTGTGCCTTCTTCAGACGCTGCGTGTGAGCAGGTGTCTCAGTCGACTACGGCCTGCGCCTACCGAAGCGACCTGCAGTCTGTGGCCGCTTCTCCAGTTGTTTTCCCCTCTACAAATCTAGAGGATTTCAGTTATTCCGTTTTGAACATTAATAAACTCTGTTTCTGTTAAGTCGCGTTTGGGTCCTCTTTCACCTGCATGACAGAAGGAACCGACCACGGAATGGACCCAGCGACTTCAGACGCTCGTTACACTGCCGTCGAGATCCAGGAGCCATGCTCGGCAGACACGAGCAGGAATTGTCTGCTGCTCGCCATGCCGTGGAGAACCTGGCCGCTCAGGTTTCCGACCTCTGGACAGTTCCAGAGTCTACGTCTCGTGCCACCTGTTACTCCCTGGCCTGCCGAGCCTCCAGAACCCAGGGTTAATAACCCACCTTGCTACTCCGGGCAGCCCACTGAGTGCCGCTCCTTTCTCACGCAGTGTGAGATTGTGTTCTCTCTCCAACCCAACACATACTCTAGAGAGAGAGCTCGGGTTGCTTACGTCATTTCACTCCTTACTGGCCGGGCTCGAGAATGGGGCACAGCTATCTGGGAGGCAAGGGCTGATTGCTCTATCAAATTCCAGAACTTTAAAGAGGAGATGATTCGGGTTTTTGACCGTTCAGTTTTTGGTGGGGAGGCTTCTAGGGCCCTGGCTTCCTTATGCCAAGGTGAACGGTCCATAACGGATTATTCCATTGAGTTTCGCACTCTTGCTGCCTCTAGTGAGTGGAACGAGCCGGCGCTGCTCGCTCGTTTTCTGGAGGGACTCACGCAGTGGTTAAGGATGAGATTCTCTCCCGGGAGGTTCCTTCAGATGTGGACTCTTTGATTGCTCTCGCCATCCGCATAGAACGACGGGTAGATCTTCGTCACCGGGCTCGTGGAAGAGAGCTCGCATCAACGGTGTTTCCCTGCTCCGCATCGCAACCATCTCCCTCCTCTGGCTTTGAGACTGAGCCCATGCAGCTGGGAGGGATTCGCATCTCGAATAAGGAGAGGGAACGGAGGATCACCAACCGCCTGTGCCTCTATTGCGGAGTTGCTGGACATTTTGTTAATTCATGTCCAGTAAGAGGCCAGAGCCCATCAGTAAGCGGAGGGCTACTGGTGAGCGCTACTACTCAGTCCTCTTCATCTAGATCTTGTACTACTATGTCGGTCCATCTACGCTGGACCGGTTCGGGTGCTACATGCAGTGCCTTGATTGACTCTGGGGCTGAGGGTTGTTTCATGGACGAAGCATGGGTTCGGAAACATAACATTCCTTTCAGACCGTTAGACAAGCCTACGCCCATGTTTGCCTTAGATGGTAGTCATCTTCCCAGTATCAAATTTGAGACACTACCTTTAACTCTCACAGTATCTGGTAACCACAGTGAGACTATTTCTTTTTGATTTTCCGTTCACCGTTTACACCTGTTGTTTTGGGTCATCCCTGGCTAGTATGTCATAATCCTTCTATTAATTGGTCTAGTAATTCTATCCTATCCTGGAACGTTTCTTGTCATGTGAAGTGTTTAATGTCTGCCATCCCTCCCGTTTCTTCTCTCCCTACTTCTCAGGAGGAACCTGGCGATTTGACAGGAGTGCCGGAGGAATATCATGATCTGCGCACGGTCTTCAGTCGGTCCCGAGCCAACTCCCTTCCTCCTCACCGGTCGTATGATTGTAGTATTGATCTCCTTCCAGGGACCACGCCTCCTCGAGGTAGACTATACTCTCTGTCGGCTCCCGAACGTAAGGCTCTCGAGGATTATTTGTCTGTGTCTCTTGACGCCGGTACCATAGTGCCTTCTTCTTCTCCGGCCGGGCGGGGTTCTTTTTGTTAAGAAGAAGGACGGTACTCTGCGCCCCTGCGTGGATTATCGAGGGCTGAATGACATAACGGTTAAGAATCGTTATCCGCTTCCCCTTATGTCATCAGCCTTCGAGATTCTGCAGGGAGCCAGGTGCTTTACTAAGTTGGACCTTCGTAACGCTTACCATCTCGTGCGCATCAGAGAGGGGACGAGTGGAAAACGGCGTTTAACACTCCGTTAGGGCATTTTGAGTACCGGGTTCTGCCGTTCGGTCTCGCCAATGCGCCAGCTGTTTTTCAGGCATTAGTTAATGATGTTCTGAGAGACATGCTGAACATTTTTGTTTTTGTCTATCTTGACGATATCCTGATTTTTCTCCGTCACTCGAGATTCATGTTCAGCACGTTCGACGTGTTCTACAGCGCCTTTTAGAGAATTGTCTCTACGTAAAGGCTGAGAAGTGCTCTTTTCATGTCTCCTCCGTTACTTTTCTCGGTTCCGTTATTTCCGCTGAAGGCATTCAGATGGATTCCGCTAAGGTCCAAGCTGTCAGTGATTGGCCCGTTCCAAGGTCACGTGTCGAGTTGCAGCGCTTTTTAGGTTTCGCTAATTTCTATCGGCGTTTCATTCGTAATTTCGGTCAAGTTGCTGCCCCTCTCACAGCTCTTACTTCTGTCAAGACGTGTTTTAAGTGGTCCGGTTCCGCCCAGGGAGCTTTTGATCTTCTAAAAGAACGTTTTACGTCCGCTCCTATCCTCGTTACTCCTGACGTCACTAGACAATTTATTGTCGAGGTTGACGCTTCAGAGGTAGGCGTGGGAGCCATTCTATCCCAGCGCTTCCAGTCTGACGATAAGGTTCATCCTTGCGCTTATTTTCTCATCGCCTGTCGCCATCTGAGCGCAACTATGATGTGGGTAACCGTGAACTGCTCGCCATCCGCTTAGCCCTAGGCGAATGGCGACAGTGGTTGGAGGGCGACCGTTCCTTTTGTCGTTTGGACAGACCATAAGAACCTTGAGTACATCCGTTCTGCCAAACGACTTAATGCCCGTCAAGCTCGTTGGGCGTTGTTTTTCGCTCGTTTCGAGTTTGTGATTTCTTACCGTCCGGGTAGCAAGAACACCAAGCCTGATGCCTTATCCCGTCTGTTTAGTTCTTCTGTGGCTTCTACTGATCTCGAGGGGATTCTTCCTTATGGGCGTGTTGTCGGGTTGACAGTCTGGGGAATTGAAAGACAGGTTAAGCAAGCACTCACGCACACTGCGTCGCCGCGCGCTTGTCCTAGTAACCTCCTTTTCGTTCCTGTTTCCACTCGTCTGGCTGTTCTTCAGTGGGCTCACTCTGCCAAGTTAGCTGGTCATCCCGGTGTTCGAGGCACTCTTGCGTCTATTCGCCAGCGCTTTTGGTGGCCGACTCAGGAGCGTGACACGCGCCGTTTCGTGGCTGCGTGTTCAGACTGCGCGCAGAAGAAGTCTGGTAATTTTTTTCTGCTTCTGCTCCTGGTCTTGCTGGGTCTCAGTCTGTTCCCTGCCATCGCATCTCTCCTGTTCTTGTCCCTGCCCTTGCTGTGTCTCAGTCTGTCCCTAGTTCTCATTTTTTTTTTTTAGAGTAGTACCCTAGTTTCCCTTTTTATCGTTTTCGTTACGGTCCTGAGGAGAGGAGTTGGGTTCTTTCTCGGGACGTGCTGGACCGTTTGATCTATGATTTCCTCCGTTGCTGCCAGTGTTCCTCCTCGAGAGCGCCAGGAGGCGCTCGGTGAGTGGGGGGGTACTGTCATGTTTGTCATTTATTATCATGTCTTGTCCCTGTGCTCCCCATGCTATTCGTTTCCCTCTGCTGGTCTTATTTGGTTCTTTCCCTTTTTCTATCCCTCTCTCTCCCCCTCCCTCTCTCACTCTCTCGCTCTCTCTTCTCTCTATCGTTCCGTTCCTGCTCCCAGCTGTTCCTATTCCCCTAATCATCATTTAGTCTTCCCACACCTGTTCCCGATCCTTTCCCTGATTAGAGTCCCTATTTATTCCTTTGTGATCCGTTCCTGTGCCGTCGGTTCCTTGTTTTGTATTCACCATGCTGTGATTGCGTTTCGCCCTGTCCTGTCGTGTTTTTGCCGTGATTGTGTATCACCCTGTCCTGTCGTGTTTTGTGCCTTCTTCAGACGCTGCGTGTGAGCAGGTGTCTCAGTCGACTACGGCCTGCGCCTACCCGAGCGACCTGCAGTCTGTGGCCGCTTCTCCAGTTGTTTTCCCCTCTACAAATCTAGAGGATTTCAGTTATTCCGTTTTGAACATTAATAAACTCTG
>NW_025752777.1:0-11903 GCF_021184085.1 Oncorhynchus gorbuscha
ACTGTTAGTATTTGGTCCCATATTCCTAGCATACAATGACTACATCAAGCCTGTGACTCGACACATTAGTTGAATGCATTTGCAGTTTGTTTGTGTATAGATGCTGTGAAAGACTGGAGTATAGAGCCAAATGAAATATGTTAACTTCGCTTGTCCAAATAAATATCTAGACTGGTATATACTAATATCTAGTATATCTAGTATGGTATATACTAGTATCTAGTATATCTAGACTGGTATATACTAGTATCTAGTATATCTAGTATGGTATATACTAGTATCTAGTATATCTAGTATGGTATATACTAACATCCAGCATATCCAGTATGGCATATACCAGCATCCAGTATATCTAGTATGGCATATACCAGCATCTAGCATATCTAGTATGGCATATATAGTATCCAGTATATCCAGTATGGCATATACCAGCATCCAGTATATCCAGTACTGGCATACCAGCATCCAGCATATCCAGTATGGCATACACTAGCATCTAGTATATCCAGTATGGTATATACCAATATCCAGTATATCCAGTATGGCATATACCAGTATCCAGCATATCCAGTATGGTATATACTAGTATCTAGTATATCTAGTATGGTATATACTAGTATCTAGTATATCTAGACTGGTATATACTAGTATCTAGTATATCTAGTATGGTATATACTAGTATCTATTATATCTAGTATGGTATATACTAGTATCTAGTATATCTAGACTGGTATATACTAGTATCTAGTATATCTAGTATGCTATATACTAGTATCTAGTATATCTAGTATGGTATATACTAGTATCTAGTATATCTAGACTGGTATATACTAGTATCTAGTATATCTAGTATGGTATATACAAGTATCTAGTATATCTAGTATGGTATATACTAGTATCTAGTATATCTAGTATGCTATATACTAGTATCTAGTATATCTAGTATGGTATATACTAGTATCCAGTATATCTAGTATGGTATATACTAGTATCTAGTATATCTAGTATGGTATATACTAGTATCTAGTATATCTAGTATGGTATATACTAGTATCTAGTATATCTAGTATGGTATATACTAGTATGTCTAGTATATCTAGTATGGCATATACTAGTATCTAGTATATCTAGTATGGTATATACTAGTATCTAGTATATCTAGTATGGTATATACTAGTATCCAGTATATCCAGTATGGTATATACTAGCATCAGTATATCTAGTATGGTATATACTAGTATCTAGTATATCTAGTATGGTATAGACTAGTATCTAGTATATCTAGTATGGTATATACTAGTATCTAGTATATCTAGACTGGTATAGCCTAGTATCTAGTATATCTAGTATGGTATATACTAGTATCTAGTATATCTAGTAGGGTATATACTAGTATCTAGTATAGTATTGTCCAAATAATATATAGTATGGTATATACTAGTATCTAGTATATCTAGTATGCTATATACTAGTATCTAGTATATCTAGACTGGTATAGACTAGTATCTAGTATATCTAGTATGGTATATACTAGTATCTAGTATATCTAGTATGGTATATACTAGTATCTAGTATATCTAGTAGGGTATATACTAGTATCTAGTATAGTATGGTCCATAATAAATATATCTAGTATGGTATATACTAGTATCTAGTATATCTAGTATGCTATATACTAGTATCTAGTATATCTAGTATGGTATAGACTAGTATCTAGTATATCTAGTATGGTATATACTAGTATCTAGTATATCAGACTGGTATAGCCTAGTATCTAGTATATCTAGTATGGTATATACTAGTATCTAGTATATCTAGTAGGGTATATACTAGTATCTAGTATACTATTGTCCAAATAAATATATAGTATGGTATATACTAGTATCTAGTATATCTAGTATGCTATATACTAGTATCTAGTATATCTAGACTGGTATAGACTAGTATCTAGTATATCTAGTATGGTATATACTAGTATCTAGTATATCTAGTATGGTATATACTAGTATCTAGTATATCTAGTATGGTATATACTAGTATCTAGTATATCTAGACTGGTATATACTAGTATCTAGTATATCTAGACTGGTATATACTAGTATCTAGTATATCTAGACTGGTATATACTAGTATCTAGTATATCTAGACCGGTATATACTAGTATCTAGTATATCTAGACTGGTATATACTAGTATCTAGTATATCTAGTATGGTATATACTAGTATCTAGTATATCTAGTATGGTATATACTAGTATCTAGTATATCTAGACTGGTATATACTAGTATCTAGTATATCTAGTATGGTATATACTAGTATCTAGTATATCTAGTATGGTATATACTAGTATCTAGTATATCTAGACTGGTATATACTAGTATCTAGTATATCTAGTATGGTATATACTAGTATCTAGTATATCTAGTATGGTATATACTAGTATCTAGTATATCTAGTATGGTATATACAAGTATCTAGTATATCTAGTATGGTATATACTAGTATCTAGTATATATAGTATGGTATATACTAGTATCTAGTATATCTAGTATGGTATATACTAGTATCTAGTATATCTAGTATGGTATATAGTAGTATCTAGTATATCTAGTATGGTATATACTAACATCTAGTATATCTAGTATGGTATATACTAGTATCTAGTATATCTAGTATGGTATATACTAGTATCTAGTATATCTAGTATGGTATATACTAGTATCTAGTATATCTAGTATGGTATATACTAGTATCTAGTATATCTAGTATGGTATATACTAGTATTCAGTATATCTAGTATGGTATATACTAGTATCTAGTATATCTAGTATGGTATATACTAGTATCTAGTATATCTAGTATGGTATATACTAGTATCTAGTATATCTAGTATGGTATATACTAATATCTAGTATATCTAGTATGGTATATACTAGCATCTAGTATATCTAGTATGGTATATACTAGTATCTAGTATATCCAGTATGGCATATAGTAGTATCTAGTATATCTAGTATGGTATATACTAGTATCTAGTATATCTAGTATGGTATATACTAGTATCCAGTATATCTAGTATGGTATATACTAATATCTAGTATATCCAGTATGGCATATACTAGTATCTATTATATCTAGTATGGTATATACTAGTCATCTAGTATATCTAGTATGGTATATACTAGCATCTAGTATATCTAGTATGGTATATACTAGTATCTAGTATATCTAGTATGGTATATACTAGTATCTAGCATATCTAGTATGGTATATACTAGTATCTAGTATATCTAGTATGGTATATACTAGTATCTAGTATATCTAGTACTGGTATATACTAGTATCTAGTATATCTAGTATGGTATATACTAGTATCTATTATATCTAGTATGGTATATACTAGTATCTAGTATATCTAGACTGGTATATACTAGCATCTAGTATATCTCAGTATGCTATATACTCCAGTATCTAGTATATCTAGTATGGTATATACTAGTATCTAGTATATCTAGACTGGTATATACTAGTATCTAGTATATCTAGTATGGTATATACAAGTATCTAGTATATCTAGTATGGTATATACTAGTATCTAGTATATCTAGTATGCTATATACTAGTATCTAGTATATCTAGTATGGTATATACTAGTATCCAGTATATCTAGTATGGTATATACTAGTATCTAGTATATCTAGTATGGTATATACTAGTATCTAGTATATCTAGTATGGTATATACTAGTATCTAGTATATCTAGTATGGTATAGACTAGTATCTAGTATATCTAGTATGGTATATACTAGTATCTAGTATATCTAGACTGGTATAGCCTAGTATCTAGTATATCTAGTATGGTATATACTAGTATCTAGTATATCTAGTAGGGTATATACTAGTATCTAGTATAGTATTGTCCAAATAAATATATAGTATGGTATATACTAGTATCTAGTATATCTAGTATGCTATATACTAGTATCTAGTATATCTAGACTGGTATAGACTAGTATCTAGTATATCTAGTATGGTATATACTAGTATCTAGTATATCTAGTATGGTATATACTAGTATCTAGTATATCTAGTAGGGTATATACTTGTATCTAGTATATCTAGACTGGTATATACTAGTATCTAGTATATCTAGTATGGTATATACTAGTATCTAGTATATCTAGTATGGTATATACTAGTATCTAGTATATCTAGTATGGTATAGACTAGTATCTAGTATATCTAGTATGGTATATACTAGTATCTAGTATATCTAGACTGGTATAGCCTAGTATCTAGTATATCTAGTATGGTATATACTAGTATCTAGTATATCTAGTAGGGTATATACTAGTATCTAGTATAGTATTGTCCAAATAAATATATAGTATGGTATATACTAGTATCTAGTATATCTAGTATGCTATATACTAGTATCTAGTATATCTAGACTGGTATAGACTAGTATCTAGTATATCTAGTATGGTATATACTAGTATCTAGTATATCTAGTATGGTATATACTAGTATCTAGTATATCTAGTATGGTATATACTAGTATCTAGTATATCTAGACTGGTATATACTAGTATCTAGTATATCTAGACTGGTATATACTAGTATCTAGTATATGGTATATACTAGTATCTAGTATATCTAGATGGTATATACTAGTATCTAGTATATCTAGATGGTATATACTAGTATCTAGTATATCTAGACTGGTATATACTAGTATCTAGTATATCTAGTATGGTATATACTAGTATCTAGTATATCTAGTATGGTATATACTAGTATCTAGTATATCTAGACTGGTATATACTAGTATCTAGTATATCTAGTATGGTATATACTAGTATCTAGTATATCTAGTATGGTATATACTAGTATCTAGTATATCTAGACTGGTATATATCTAGTATGGTATATACTAGTATCTAGTATATCTAGTATGGTATATACTAGTATCTAGTATATCTAGTATGGTATATACTAGTATCTAGTATATCTAGTATGGTATATACTAGTATCTAGTATATCTAGTATGGTATATACTAGTATCTAGTATATCTAGTATGGTATATACTAGTATCTAGTATATCTAGTATGGTATATACTAGTATCTAGTATATCTAGTATGGTATATACTAGTATCTAGTATATCTAGTATGGTAATATATACCTAGTATCTTCTAGTATATCTAGTATGGTATATACTAGTATCTAGTATATCTAGTATGGTATATACTATATCTAGTATATCTAGTATGGTATATACTAGTATCTAGTATATGTATGGTATATACTAGTATCTAGTATATCTAGTATGGTATATACTAGTATCTAGTATATCTAGTATGGTATATACTAGTATCTAGTATATCTAGTATCCAGTATGTATATTATATACTAATATCTAGTATATCTAGTATGGTATATACTAGTATCTAGTATATCTAGTATGGTATATAGTAGTATCTAGTATATCTAGTATGGTATATACTCTAGTATATCTAGTATGGTATATAGTAGTATCTATGGTATATCTAGTATATCTGGTATGGTATACTAGTATCTAGTATATCTAGTATGGTATATACTAGTATCTAGTATATCTAGTATATCTAGTATGGTATATACTAGTATCTAGTATATCTAGTATGGTATATACTAGTATCTAGTATATCTAGTATGGTATATACTAGTATCTAGTATATCTAGTATGTTATATAGTAGTATCTAGTATATCTAGTATGGTATATACTAGTATCTAGTATATCTAGTATGGTATATACTAGTATCTAGTATATCTAGTATGGTATATACTAGTATCTAGTATATCTAGTATGGTATATACTAGTATCTAGTATATCTAGTATGGTATATACTAGTATCTAGTATATCTAGTATGGTATATACTAGTATCTAGTATATCTAGACTGGTATATCTAGTATGGTATATACCAGTATCTAGTATATCTATGGTATATACTAGTATCTAGTATATCTAGTATGGTATATACTAGTATCTAGTATATCTAGTATGGTATATACTAATATCTAGTATATCTAGTATGGTATATAGTAGTATCTAGTATATCTAGTATGTTATATAGTAGTATCTAGTATATCTAGTATGGTATATACTAGTATCTAGTATATCTAGTATGGTATATACTAGTATCTAGTATATCTAGTATGGTATATACTAGTATCTAGTATATCTAGTATGGTATATAGTAGTATCTAGTATATCTAGTATGGTATATACTAATATCTAGTATATCTAGTATGGTATATACTAGTATCTAGTATATCTAGTATGGTATATAGTAGTATCTAGTATATCTAGTATGGTATATACTAATATCTAGTATATCTAGTATGGTATATACTAGTATCTAGTATATCTAGTATGGTATATACTAGTATCTAGTATATCTAGTATGGTATATACTAGTATCTATTATATCTAGTATGGTATATACTAGTATCTAGTATATCTAGTATGGTATATACTAGTATCTAGTATATGTCATGCAGGTGAAAGAGGACCCAAAAGCGACTTGGCGAAAACAGAGTCTTTAATCCAGTAAAGTAAATACAAACAAAAAACACAACTTTCACTAAAAAAAAAATGACGAGGACAAACTGGAGACTCGATCTTGAACAGCAGGTGAACAGCAGGTTGCCTCGGGAAGGCACTTGAACCAGACAGACTCAGACACCTGCTCACCACGCAGCATCTGAGGAAAACACGACACGACAGGGCGATACACAAACACAGCACGGTGAATTCTAGACAAGGAACCGACAGGACAGGAACGGAACACAAAGGAAGAAATAGGGACTCTAATCAGGGGAAAGGATCGGGAACAGGTGTGGGAAGACTAAATGATTGATTAGGGGAATAGGAACAGCTGGGAGCAGGAACGGAACGATAGAGAGAAGAGAGAGCGAGAGAGTGAGAGAGGGAGGGGAGAGAGAGGGATAGAAAGAGGGAAAGAACCTAATAAGACCAGCAGAGGGAAACGAATAGAATGGGAAGCACAGGGACAAGACAAGATAATAAATGACAAAACATGACAGTACCCCCACTCACCGAGCGCCTCCTGGCGCACTCGAGGAGGAATCCTGGCGGCAACGGAGGAAATCATCAATGAGTGAACGGTCCAGCACGCCCCGAGACGGAACCCAACTCCTCTCCTCAGGACCGTAACCCTCCCAATCCACTAAGTATTGGTGACCCCGTCCCCGAGAACGCATGTCCATGATCTTATGTACCTTGTAAATAGGTGCGCTCTCGACAAGGACGGGAGGGGGGAGGGAAGACGAACGGGGTGCGAAGAAAGGGCTTAACACAGGAGACATGGAAGAGGATGGACGCGACGAAGATGTCGCGGAAGAAGCAGTCGCACAGCGACTGGATTGACGACCTGGGAGACACGGAACGGACCAATGAACCGCGGAGTCAACTTACGAGAAGCTGTCGTAAGAGGAAGGTTGCGAGTGGAAAGCCACACTCTCTGGCCGCAACAATACCTTGGACTCTTAATCCTGCGTTTATTGGCGGCTCTCACAGTCTGTGCCCTGTAACGGCAAAGTGCAGACCTCACCCTCCTCCAGGTGCGCTCACAACGTTGGACAACCGCTTGAGCGGAGGGAACGCTGGACTCGGCAAGCTGGGATGAGAACAGAGGAGGCTGGTAACCCAGACTACTCTGAAACGGAGATAACCCGGTAGCAGACGAAGGAAGCGAATTGTGAGCGTATTCTACCCAGGGGAGCTGTTCTGCCCAAGACGAGGGTTTCTGAAAGAAAGGCTGCGTAGTATGCGACCAATCGTCTGATTGGCCCTCTCTGCTTGACCGTTAGACTGGGGATGAAACCCGGAAGAGAGACTGACGGACGCACCAATCAAACGACAGAACTCCCTCCAAAACTGTGACGGAATTGCGGGCCTCTGTCTGAAACGGCGTCTAACGGGAGGCCATGAATTCTGAATACATTCTCGATAATGATTTGTGCCGTCTCCTTAGCGGAAGGAAGTTTAGCGAGGGGAATGAAATGTGCCGCCTTAGAGAACCTATCGACAACCGTAAGAATCACAGTCTTCCCCGCAGACAAAGGCAGACCGGTAATGAAGTCTAGGCGATGTGAGACCATGGTCGAGAAGGAATGGGGAGCGGTCTGAGACGACCGGCAGGAGGAGAGTTACCCGACTTAGTCTGCGCGCAGTCCGAACAAGCAGCCACGAAACGGCGCGTGTCACGCTCCTGAGTCGGCCACCAAAAGCGCTGGCGAATAGACGCAAGAGTGCCTCGAACACCGGGATGACCAGCTAACTTGGCAGAGTGAGCCCACTGAAGAACAGCCAGACGAGTGGAAACAGGAACGAAAAGGAGGTTACTAGGACAAGCGCGCGGCGACGCAGTGTGCGTGAGTGCTTGCTTAACCTGTCTTTCAATTCCCCAGACTGTTAACCCGACAACACGCCCATAAGGAAAGAATCCCCTCGGGATCAGTAGAAGCCACAGAAGAACTAAACAGACGGGATAAGGCATCAGGCTTGGTGTTCTTGCTACCCGGACGGTAAGAAATCACAAACTCGAAACGAGCGAAAAACAACGCCCAACGAGCTTGACGGGCATTAAGTCGTTTGGCAGAACGGATGTACTCAAGGTTCTTATGGTTTGTCCAAACGACAAAAGGAACGGTCGCCCCTCTCCAACCACTGTCGCCATTCGCCTAGGGCTAAGCGGATGGCGAGCAGTTCACGGTTACCCACATCATAGTTGCGCTCAGATGGCGACAGGCGATGAGAAAAATAAGCGCAAGGATGAACCTTATCGTCAGACTGGAAGCTGGGATAGAATGGCTCCCACGCCTACCTCTGAAGGGCCAACCTCGACAATGAATTGTCTAGTGACGTCAGAGTAACGAGGATAGGAGCGGACGTAAAACGTTCTTTTAGAAGATCAAAAAGCTCCCTGGGCGGAACCGGACCACTTAAAACACGTCTTGACAGAAGTAAGAGCTGTGAGAGGGGCAGCAACTTGACCGAAATTACGAATGAAACGCCGATAGAAATTAGCGAAACCTAAAAAGCGCTGCAACTCGACACGTGACCTTGGAACGGGCCAATCACTGACAGCTTGGACCTTAGCGGAATCCATCTGAATGCCTTCAGCGGAAATAACGGAACAGAGAAAAGTAACGGAGGAGACATGAAAAGAGCACTTCTCAGACTTTACGAGAGACAATTCTCTAAAAGGCGCTGTAGAACACGTCGAACGTGCTGAACATGAATCTCGAGTGACGGAGAAAAAATCAGGATATCGTCAAGATAGACAAAAACAAAGATGTTCAGCATGTCTCTCAGAACATCATTAACTAATGCCTGAAAAACAGCTGGCGATTGGCGACCAAACGGCAGAACCCGGTACTCAAAATGCCCTAACGGAGTGTTAAACGCTGCTTCCACTCGTCCCCCCTCTGATGCGCACGAGATGGTAAGCGTTACGAAGGTCCAACTTAGTAAAGACCTGCTCCCTGTAGAATCTCGAAGGCTGATGACATAGGGGAAGCGGATAACGATTCTTAACCGTTATGTCATTCAGCCTCGATAATCCACGCAGGGGCGCAGAGAGTACCGTCCTTCTTCTTAACAAAGAACCCCGCCCCGGCCGGGAGAGGAAGAAGGCACTATGGTACCGCGCCAAGAGACACAGACAAATAATCCTCGAGAGCCTTACGTTCGGGAGCCGACAGAGAGTATAGTCTACCCCGAGGAGGAGTGGTCCCCGGAAGGAGATCAATACTACAATCATACGACCGGTGAGGAGGAAGGGAGTTGGCCGGGACCGACTGAAGACCGTGCGCAGATCATGATATTCCTCCGGCACTCCTGTCAAATCGCCAGGTTCCTCCTGAGAAGTAGGGACAGAAGAAACGGGAGGGATGGCAGACATTAAACACTTCACATGACAAGAAACGTTCCAGGATAGGATAGAATTACTAGACCAATTAATAGAAGGATTATGACATACTAGCCAGGGATGACCCAAAACAACAGGTGTAAACGGTGAACGAAAAATCAAAAAAGAAATAGTCTCACTGTGGTTACCAGATACTGTGAGGGTTAAAGGTAGTGTCTCAAATCTGGATACTGGGAAGATGACTACCATCTAAGGCGAACATGGGCGTAGGCTTTCTAACTCTCTGAAAGGAATGTCATGTTTCCGAACCCATGCTTCGTCCATGAAACAACCTCAGCCCCAGAGTCTATCAAGGCACTACATGTAGCACCCGAACCTGTCCAGCGTAGATGGACCGACAAAGTAGTACAGGATTTTGATGGAGAGACTTGAGTAGCTGCGCCACCTGTAGCCTCCGCTTACAGATGAGCTTTCCCTCTGGCTTTTACTGGACATGAATTAACAAAATGTCCAGCAACTCCGCAATAGAGGCACAGGCGGTTGGTGATCCTCCGTTCCCCTCTCCTTAGTCGAGATGCGAATCCCTCCCAGCTGCATGGGCTCAGACTCTGAGCCAGAGGAGGGAGATGGTTGCGATGCGGAGCAGGGAAACACCGTTGATGCGAGCTCTCTTCCACGAGCCCGGTGACGAAGATCTACCCGTCGTTCTATGCGGATGGCGAGAGCAATCAAAGAGTCCACATCTGAAGGAACCTCCCGGGAGAATCTCATCCTTAACCACTGCGTGGAGTCCCTCCAGAAAACGAGCGAGCAGCGCCGGCTCGTTCCACTCACTAGAGGCAGCAAGAGTGCGAAACTCAATAGAATAACTGCTATGGACCGTTCACCTTGGCATAAGGAAGCCAGGGCCCTAGAAGCCTCCCTACCAAAAACTGAACGGTCAAAAACCCGAATCATCTCCTCTTTAAAGTTCTGGAACTTGTTAGAGCAATCAGCCCTTGCCTCCCAGATAGCTGTGCCCCATTCCCCGAGCCCGGCCAGTAAGGAGTGAAATGACGTAGCAACCCGAGCTCTCTCTCTAGAGTATGTGTTGGGTTGAGAGAGAACACAATCTCACACTGCATGAGAAAGGAGCGGCACTCAGTGGGCTGCCCGGGAGTAGCAAGGTGGGTTATTAACCCTAGGTTCTGGAGGCTCGGCAGGCCAGGAAGTAACAGGTCAGGCACGAGACGTAGACTCTGGAACTGTCCAGAGGTCGGAAACCTGAGCGGCCAGGTTCTCCACGGCATGGCGAGCAGCAGACAATTCCTGCTCGTGTCTGCCGAGCATGGCTCCTGATCTCGACGGCAGTGTAACGAGCGTCTGAAGTCGCTGGGTCCATTCCCTGGTCGGTTCCTTCTGTCATGCAGGTGAAAGAGGACCCAAAGCGACTTGGCGAAACAGAGTCTTTAATCCAGTAAAGTAAATACAAACAAAAAACACAACTTTCACTGAAAATGACGAGGACAAACTGGAGACTCGATCTTTGAACAGCAGGTGAACAGCAGGTTGCCTCGGGAAGGCACTTGAACCAGACAGACTCAGACACCTGCTCACCACGCAGCATCTGAGGAAAACACGACACGACAGGGCGATACACAAACACAGCACGGTGAATTCTAGACAAGGAACCGACAGGACAGGAACGGAACACAAAGGAAGAAATAGGGACTCTAATCAGGGGAAAGGATCGGGAACAGGTGTGGGAAGACTAAATGATTGATTAGGGGAATAGGAACAGCTGGGAGCAGGAACGGAACGATAGAGAGAAGAGAGAGCGAGAGAGTGAGAGAGGGAGGGGGAGAGAGAGGGATAGAAAGAGGGAAAGAACCTAATAAGACCAGCAGAGGGAAACGAATAGAATGGGAAGCACAGGGACAAGACAAGATAATAAATGACAAAACATGACAGTATATCTAGACT
>NW_025752778.1:0-11902 GCF_021184085.1 Oncorhynchus gorbuscha
TGGTGATCAAGCCTACCACTGCTGTGTCGTCCGCAAACTTGATGATTGAGTTGGAGCGTGCGTGGCCACGCAGTCGTGGGTGAACAGGGAGTACAGGAGAGGGCTCAGAACGCACCCTTGTGGGGCCCCAGTGTTGAGGATCAGCGGGGTGGAGATGTTGTTGCCTACCCTCACCACCTGGGGCGGCCCGTCAGGAAGTCAGTACCCAGCTGCACAGGCGGGTTCGAGACCCAGGGTCTCGAGCTTGATGACGAGCTTGGAGGGTACTATGGTGTTGAATGCCGAGCTGTAGTCGATGAACAGCATTCTCACATAGGTATTCCTCTTGTCCAGATGGGTTAGGGCAGTGTGCAGTGTGGTTGAGATTGCATCGTCTGTGGACCTATTTGGGCGGTAAGCAAATTGGAGTGGGTCTAGGGTGTCAGGTAGGGTGGAGGTGATATGGTCCTTGACTAGTCTCTCAAAGCACTTCATGATGACGGAAGTGAGTGCTACGGGGCGGTAGTCGTTTAGCTCAGTTACCTTAGCTTTCTTGGGAACTGGAACAATGGTGGCCCTCTTGAAGCATGTGGGAAGAGCAGACTTGTATAGAGATTGATTGAATATGTCCGTAAACACACCGGCCAGCTGGTCTGCGCATGCTCTGAGGGCGTGGCTGGGGATGCCGTTTTGGCCTGCAGCCTTGCGAGGGTTAACACGTTTAAATGTCTTACTCACCTCGGCTGCAGTGAAGGAGAGTCCGCATGCTTTCATTGCAGGCCGTGTCAGTGGCACTGTATTGTCCTCAAAGCGGGCAAAACAGTTATTTAGTCTGCCTGGGAGCAAGACATCCTGGTCCGTGACTGGGCTGGATTTCTTCTTGTAGTCCGTGATTGACTGTAGACCCTGCCACATGTCTCTTGTGTCTGAGCCGTTGAATTGAGATTCTACTTTGTCTCTGTACTGATGCTTAGCTTGTTTGATAGCCTTGCGGAGTGAATAGCTGCACTGTTTGTATTCGGTCATGTTACCAGTCACCTTGCCCTGATTAAAAGCAGTGGTTCGCGCTTTGAGTTTCACGCGAATGCTGCCATCAATCCACGGTTTCTGGTTAGGGAATGTTTTAATCGTTGCTATGGGAACAACATCTTCAACGCACTGTCATGTTTTGTCATTTATTATCTTGTCTTGTCCCTGTGCTTCCTTCTATTTGTTTCCCTCTGCTGGTCTTATTAGGTTCTTTCCCTCTTTCTATCCCTCTCTCTCCCCCTCCCTCTCTCACTCTCTCGCTCTCTCTTCTCTCTATCGTCCCGTTCCTGCTCCCAGCTGTTCCTATTCCCCTAATCATCATTTAGCCTTCCCACACCTGTTCCCGATCCTTTTCCCTGATTAGAGTCCCTATTTCTCTCCTTGTTATTCGTTTCTGCCCTGTCGGTTCCTTGTCTAGAATTCACCGTGCTGTGTTTGTGTATCGCCCTGTCGTGTCGTGTTTTCCTCAGATGCTGCGTGGTGAGCAGGTGTCTGAGTCTGTCTGGTTCAAGTGCCTTCCCGAGGCAACCTGCTGTTCACCTGCTGTTCAAGATCGAGTCTCCAGTTTGTCCTCGTCATTTCGAGTGAAAGTTGTGTTTTTGGATTGTATTTACTTTACTGGATTAAAGACTCTGTTTCGCCAAGTCGCTTTTGGGTCCTCTTTCACCAGCATGACAGAAGGAACCGACCAAGGAATGGACCCAGCGACTTCAGACGCTCGTTACACTGCCGTCGAGATCAAGGAGCCATGCTCGGCAGACACGAGCAGGAATTGTCTGCTGCTCGCCATGCCGTGGAGAACCTGGCCGCTCAGGTTTCCGACCTCTCTGGACAGTTCCAGAGTCTACGTCTCGTGCCACCTGTTACTTCCTGGCCTGCCGAGCCTCCAGAACCTAGGGTTAATAACCCACCTTGCTACTCCGGGCAGCCCACTGAGTGCCGCTCCTTTCTCACGCAGTGTGAGATTGTGTTCTCTCTCCAACCCAACACATACTCTAGAGAGAGAGCTCGGGTTGCTTACGTCATTTCACTCCTTACTGGCCGGGCTCGAGAATGGGGCACAGCTATCTGGGAGGCAAGGGCTGATTGCTCTAACAAGTTCCAGAACTTTAAAGAGGAGATGATTCGGGTTTTTGACCGTTCAGTTTTTGGTAGGGAGGCTTCTAGGGCCCTGGCTTCCTTATGCCAAGGTGAACGGTCCATAACGGATTATTCTATTGAGTTTCGCACTCTTGCTGCCTCTAGTGAGTGGAACGAGCCGGCGCTGCTCGCTCGTTTTCTGGAGGGACTCCACGTAGTGGTTAAGGATGAGATTCTCTCCCGGGAGGTTCCTTCAGATGTGGACTCTTTGATTGCTCTCGCCATCCGCATAGAACGACGGGTAGATCTTCGTCACCGGGCTCGTGGAAGAGAGCTCGCATCAACGGTGTTTCCCTGCTCCGCATCGCAACCATCTCCCTCCTCTGGCTCAGAGACTGAGCCCATGAAGCTGGGAGGGATTCGCATCTCGACTAAGGAGAGGGAACGGAGGATCACCAACCGCCTGTGTCTCTATTGCGGAGTTGCTGGACATTTTGTTAATTCATGTCCAGTAAAAGCAGAGCTCATCTGTAAGCGGAGGGCTACAGGTGAGCGCAACTACTCAAGTCTCTCCATCAAAATCCTGTACTACTTTGTCGGTCCATCTACGCTGGACCGCTTCGGGTGCTACATGTAGTGCCTTGATAGACTCTGGGGCTGAGGGTTGTTTCATGGACGAAGCATGGGTTCGGAAACATGACATTCCTTTCAGAGAGTTAGAGAAGCCTACGCCCATGTTCGCCTTAGATGGTAGTCATCTTCCCAGTATCAGATTTGAGACACTACCTTTAACCCTCACAGTATCTGGTAACCACAGTGAGACTATTTCTTTTTTTGATTTTCCGTTCACCGTTTACACCTGTTGTTTTGAGTCATCCCTGGCTAGTATGTCATAATCCTTCTATTAATTGGTCTAGTAATTCTATCCTATCCTGGAACGTTTCTTGTCATGTGAAGTGTTTAATGTCTGCCATCCCTCCCGTTTCTTCTGTCCCTACTTCTCAGGAGGAACCTGGCGATTTGACAGGAGTGCCGGAGGAATATCATGATCTGCGCACGGTCTTCAGTCGGTCCCAGCCAACTCCCTTCCTCCTCACCGGTCGTATGATTGTAGTATTGATCTCCTTCCGGGGACCACTCCTCCTCGGGGTAGACTATACTCTCTGTCGGCTCCCGAACGTAAGGCTCTCGGATTATTTGTCTGTGTCTCTTGACGCCGGTACCATAGTGCCTTCTTCCTCTCCGGCCGGGGCGGGGTTCTTTTTGTTAAGAAGAAGGACGGTACTCTGCGCCCCTGCGTGGATTATCGAGGGCTGAATGACATAACGGTTAAGAATCGTTATCCGCTTCCCTTATGTCATCAGCCTTCGAGATTCTGCAGGGAGCCAGGTGCTTTACTAAGTTGGACCTTCGTAACGCTTACCATCTCGTGCGCATCAGAGAGGGGGACGAGTGGAAAACGGCGTTTAACACTCTGTTAGGGCATTTGAGTACCGGGTTCTGCCGTTCGGTCTCGCCAATGCGCCAGCTGTTTTTCAGGCATTAGTTAATGATGTTCTGAGAGACATGCTGAACATCTTTGTTTTTGTCTATCTTGACGATATCCTGATTTTTTCTCTGTCACTCGAGATTCATGTTCAGCACGTTCGACGTGTTCTACAGCGCTTTAGAGAATTGTCTCTACGTAAAGGCTGAGAAGTGCTCTTTTCATGTCTCCTCCGTTACTTTTCTCGGTTCCGTTATTTCCGCTGAAGGCATTCAGATGGATTCCGCTAAGGTCCAAGCTGTCAGTGATTGGCCCGTTCCAAGGTCACGTGTCGAGTTGCAGCGCTTTTTTAGGTTTCGCTAATTTCTATCGGCGTTTCATTCGTAATTTCGGTCAAGTTGCTGCCCCTCTCACAGCTCTTACTTCTGTCAAGACGTGTTTTAAGTGGTCCGGTTCCGCCCAGGGAGCTTTTGATCTTCTAAAAGAACGTTTACGTCCGCTCTATCCTCGTTACTCCTGACGTCACTAGACAATTCATTGTCGAGGTTGACGCTTCAGAGGTAGGCGTGGGAGCCATTCTATCCCAGCGCTTCCAGTCTGACGATAAGGTTCATCCTTGCGCTTATTTTCTCATCGCCTGTCGCCATCTGAGCGCAACTATGATGTGGGTAACCGTGAACTGCTCGCCATCCGCTTAGCCCTAGGCGAATGGCGACAGTGGTTGGAGGGCGACCGTTCCTTTTGTCGTTTGGACAGACCATAAGAACCTTGAGTACATCCGTTCTGCCAAACGACTTAATGCCCGTCAAGCTCGTTGGGCGTTGTTTTCGCTCGTTTGAGTTTGTGATTTCTTACCGTCCGGGTAGCAAGAACACCAAGCCTGATGCCTTATCCCGTCTGTTTAGTTCTTCTGTGGCTTCTACTGATCCCGAGGGGATTCTTCCTTATGGGCGTGTTGTCGGGTTAACAGTCTGGGGAATTGAAAGACAGGTTAAGCAAGCACTCACGCACACTGCGTCGCTCTTGCGCTGTCCTAGTAACCTCCTTTTCGTTCCTGTTTCCACTCGTCTGGCTGTTCTTCAGTGGGCTCACTCTGCCAAGTTAGCTGGTCATCCCGGTGTTCGAGGCACTCTTGCGTCTATTCGCCAGCGCTTTTGGTGGCCGACTCAGGAGCGTGACACGCGCCGTTTCGTGGCTGCTTGTTCGGACTGCGCGCAGACTAAGTCGGGTAACTCTCCTCCTGCCGGTCGTCTCAGACCGCTCCCATTCCTTCTCGACCATGGTCTCACATCGCCCTAGACTTCATTACCGGTCTGCCTTTGTCTGCGGGGAAGACTGTGATTCTTACGGTTGTCGATAGGTTCTCTAAGGCGGCACATTTCATTCCCCTCGCTAAACTTCCTTCCGCTAAGGAGACGGCACAAATCATTATCGAGAATGTATTCAGAATTCATGGCCTCCCGTTAGACGCCGTTTCAGACAGAGGCCCGCAATTCACGTCACAGTTTTGGAGGGAGTTCTGTCGTTTGATTGCGCGTCCGTCAGTCTCTCTTCCGGGTTTCATCCCCAGTCTAACGGTCAAGCAGAGAGGGCCAATCAGACGATTGGTCGCATACTCGCAGCCTTTCTTTCAGAAACCCTGCGTCTTGGGCAGAACAGCTCCCTGGGCAGAATACGCTCACAATTCGCTTCCTTCGTCTGCTACCGGGTTATCTCCGTTTCAGAGTAGTCTGGGTTACCAGCCTCCTCTGTTCTCATCCCAGCTTGCCGAGTCCAGCGTTCCCTCCGCTCAGCGTTTGTCCAACGTTGTGAGCGCACCTGGAGGAGGGTGAGGTCTGCACTTTGCCGTTACAGGGCACAGACTGTGAGCCGCCAATAAACGCAGGATTAAGAGTCCAGGTATTGTTGCGGCCAGAGAGTGTGGCTTTCCACTCGCAACCTTCCTCTTACGACAGCTTCTCGTAAGTTGACTCCGCGGTTCATTGGTCCGTTCCGTGTCTCCCAGGTCGTCAATCCTGTCGCTGTGCGACTGCTTCTTCCGCGACATCTTCGTCGCGTCCATCCTGTCTTCCATGTCTCCTGTGTCAAGCCCTTTCTTCGCACCCCCGTTCGTCTTCCCTCCCCCTCCCGTCCTTGTCGAGCGCACCTATTTACAAGGTACATAAGATCATGGACATGCGTTCTCGGGACGGGGTCACCAATACTTAGTGGATTGGGAGGGTTACGGTCCTGAGGAGAGGAGTTGGGTTCCGTCTCGGGACGTGCTGGACCGTTCACTCATTGATGATTTCCTCCGTTGCCGCCAGGATTCCTCTCGAGTGCGCCAGGAGGCGCTCGGTGAGTGGGGGTACTGTCATGTTTTGTCATTTATTATCTTGTCTTGTCCCTGTGCTTCCTTCTATTCGTTTCCCTCTGCTGGTCTTATTAGGTTCTTTCCCTCTTTCTATCCCCTCTCTCTCCCTCCCCTCTCTCACTCTCTCGCTCTCTCTTCTCTCTATCGTTCCGTTCCTGCTCCCAGCTGTTCCTATTCCCTAATCATCATTTAGCCTTCCCACACCTGTTCCCGATCCTTTTCCCTGATTAGAGTCCCTATTTCTCTCCTTGTTATTCGTTTCTGCCCTGTCGGTTCCTTGTCTAGAATTCACCGTGCTGTGTTTGTGTATCGCCCTGTCGTGTCGTGTTTTCCTCAGATGCTGCGTGGTGAGCAGGTGTCTGAGTCTGTCTGGTTCAAGTGCCTTCCCGAGGCAACCTGCTGTTCACCTGCTGTTCAAGATCGAGTCTCCAGTTTGTCCTCGTCATTTCGAGTGAAAGTTGTGTTTTTTGGATTGTATTTACTTTACTGGATTAAAGACTCTGTTTTCGCCAAGTCGCTTTTGGGTCCTCTTTCACCAGCATGACACGCACGTTCTAATGAACTCGCACACCGAATCAGCGTATTCGTCAATGTTGTTATCTGACGCAATATGAAACATATCCCAGTCCACGTGATGGAAGCAGTCTTGGAGTGTGGAGTCAGCTTGGTCGGACCAGCGTTCGACAGACCTCAGCGTGGGAGCTTCTTTTTTTAGTTTCTGTCTGTAGGCAGGGATCAACAAAATGGAGTCGTGGTCAGCTTTTCCGAAAGGAGGGCGGGGCAGGGCCTTATATGCGTCGCGGAAGTTAGAGTAACAATGATCCAAGGTTTTTCCACCCCTGGTTGGACAACAGTAAGGGTTCAGTGTAATAATGTCAGACACAGAACAACTGAACCCTTACTGTTGTTCTGTGATGTACATTATTACACTGAACCCTTACTGTTGTTCTGTGATGTACATTATTACACTGAACCCTTACTGTTGTTCTGTGTTTGACATTATTACACTGAACCCTTACTGTTGCTCTGTGATGTACATTATTACACTGAACCCTTACTGTTGTTCTGTGATGTACATTATTACACTGAACCCTTACTGTTGTTCTGTGTTTGACATTATTACACTGAACCCTTGCTGTTGCTCTGTGATGTACTTTATTACACTGAACCCTTACTGTTGCTCTGTGTTTGACATTATTACACTGAACCCTTACTGTTGCTCTGTGTTTGACATTATTACACTGAACCCTTACTGTTGCTCTGTGTTTGACATTATTACACTGAACCCTTACTGTTGCTCTGTGTTTGACATTATTACAATGAACCCTTACTGTTGCTCTGTGTTGTATATTATTACACTGAACCCTAACTGTTGCTCTGTGCTGCACATTATTAAACTAAACCCTTACTGTTACTCAACCCATACAAAAATGTCAATACATTTTAATCCACATAAGAATTTGCATTTCCTGTTGCTGAGGGATTCAAATTAAGATGCTACATCTGTAAATCCCTATCTGTCTGGATTGGTCAAACTGATCTCTTTCTGAATTCACAGACATTATTTTCCAATTGCTTCTTTCTTTGAAGGTATTGTTTTCTTGGTACTGTTTGTCCCTCTGGGCCTGCCTTATAATGCAGTTCAGTTCGACAAGTTATGTTCCAACCTCTCCCCTGCTTACTAAGAACCGGGCTATTTCTGTCTCTGTATTTCAAGTGAATTTTAACCCTCTGTCAGCTATTTGGATGTTGAGCCGTTTCCAGTTTTACCTTTAAAAGATAAGAGCATTGCGGTTGGATCGTTGTTTCAAGGAAATGCTTTTCTGTCTGGGAACCATTTTATTTGAGGCTAGTGCACTGTTACATTGTTCTTATACAATTAGAAAAAAAGGTGCTATCTAGAACCTAGAAGTGTTCTTTGGCTGTCCCCATAGGAGAACCCTTTGATGAACCCTTTTGAGTTCTGTGTAGAACCCTTTCCACAGAGGGTTCTACATGGAACCCAAAAGACTTCTACCTGGAACCAAAAAGGGTTCACCTATGGGGACAGCCGAAGAACCATTTTGGAAGACTTTTTTTCTAAGAATGTAGACGGGTAACTCTGCTTTCTACTGCTTTCATCTAATCGAATTCAACATTTTAAACACAGCCTTAATGATGTGATCTTACTGTAGCAAAATATAGGGTGCACCTCCAGGGTAAATAATGTCAGCTTAAAGGGAAGCTCAGTAACATGATTGTTTCCTTACCTTGAAAGCAGTCATATGAACATGGGGTGACTGCAATGCACACTTTGGTTGTGTTATACTAGCCACTGCCATACATAATACTAGCATTTCCCAACCAAAAACCAGTGTCAACCTCCCCCATTTAGCATGTTTAAATATCATGCCTAAATCATCTCTGAAATTGATTTAGTTGTTCAATGACTTAACATGCTAAATGGTGAGATCGATGCCTTACACTGGTTTGGGGTCCTGAAATGCCACATTAGTATTTGACTGGATTGCAAAACCAATGTTTGGATTGCAGTCACTCCTTGTCCATAGTGCTTCCAAGGAAACAAATATTAAAATAGGTCATTTCTCAGAACTCTCTCTTTAAGTTAGCTCACTATTATCACCCAGCACACATGTGAGATTTGGTTCTGGGTGCAAAGATTAATAATAGACAAGTACATCTTATCATGTTTTGAGGTCTCTGTTAACAGTATAGTAAACTTAGCCATTTGTTTATCTAACCAAACCATCTCACACTATTGACCTAATGTAATCACGATCGAGGCAAATTACTTCTGAGGAAATTTCTGAGAAACTGTTGGCTACAGTCCAGTAAATTAGCACCCTCAGTGTGTGTGTCAGTTGTTACTCTCTGTTTGTAACCCGACACCAGAGACAGAGAGGGCGGCAGACAAACAGCTGGTTAATATGGGCGATGGCGGGGGTGATGACAGTTCCTCTTTTTCAAAGGAAAAGGATTGGTTCATGCATTCAGCCACATCTCTTTTCTCTTCAAACCAAATAGGGTTCAGGGAATCCCTGACATTCTAGATATTCAGTAACTGTTCTGCTGAAGTTGTGGAAACAATGTTCCAGATTTACTCCTTGCATAGTGTACGTCAGATGAAAGATCATATTTAATTATAGACTGCAATTATAGACTGATAGACTGCATTTCATTTCCTAATTTTATTGGAAAGAAATCTTTTGTGTGAAAGATTTGAAGGTGAATTATGTATCAAGTTGAAGTTTTGGCTGTGTTTCTGCTGTCAATTGTCTATGTTGCCAAGGGTGACATCACAGACTCTTTCATGACAGCTGTCTTGGTATTTTGGGGGATATTTTCCCTGGTACTGAAGTCAGTGTGTGTGCGTGTGGGTGTTGTAGTTTCTACAGCCAATGTGTGTGGAGGGTTGTAGTTTCTCTTCTCCTTTCATGAGTTTCATGAGCATGTTACTACCTGTTTCCCTGTAGGATGTCCTACAATACACCACCTGCATAGCTCCATTGACCTATGCACCTAGACAGAAGATCTGTGTTCACTTTATTCTAATCTTGTGGGTTTCCATGGTGAAAAGAATGAATGAAAGGAGTGTAAGTGGAGTTGTGATGTCAGGGTGACATCAACTGGGTCACCTGATCGAATCACAGACGGCGCTGTGCCACACCTTGTTCCAGGAATGACCCCTGTTACAGAAAGACACACCGGGCGCCTGTTACAATGGGAACGTTTCTGGAGAATGCTGCTGTTAGGCTAAACGTTGTCTGTCCTAGTAAAGGTGCACAGGAAACAGAGCGCTGTGTGTGTGTCTGTCGCTTGGCAGTGTTACACCCCAGTTTACTGTAAACCCCTTGGAGAAGGGTGTGTATGTGTGTGCATGTCTGCATGAATGTCCGCGTGTGTGTGTGCATGTGTGTGTGTGCGTGCCTGTATTTCTTGACAATGGGACACGTGACAAGTGGTTCGTAACTCTTTGAATGTCAGACCATTGAAACAGTCTTACGCCTCTCTTACTGTAAACACCTTGAAGAAGGGTGTGTAAGTGTGTGTGTGTGTTTTTGTGTCTGTGTTCGTGTGTGTGCGCACACGTGTGTTGCTTGCCAAAGAGGCATGCGACAAGTGGTCCTTGTGTCTTGTTAGTACCAGACCTGGGTTCAAATACTATTTGAAATCATTGAAAATGTTTTATCTGTGCTTGATTGAGCTTTCCTGGCCCAATGGAACCAATAGAATAGTCACAAAACTGCAACACATATAGCACTGTAGGTAGGCTTAAACCAACTCTAAATCTATTTGAAAACTTTGAACCAGGTCTGGTCAGTACCATTGAATAACCATGGCATGTTTGTCTCGAAGAAGCAATGTGGGAAACCCAGAACTAAAGTGTTGTGTAATTGTGTCAGAAGTTGGATAATGTTCTGAAGAAGATGCAGGAGAAAAGATACTAACCAGAGTCTCAAAGTCTCAACTCCCCAAAGTCTCAACTCCCCTAAGCGGAAACTCCCCTTTTCAGAAACGTTCCACTTCAAATCATTGCTTGAAATCCTTTAGCGCCACCGTCACCCAATCCTGACATGTCCAAGTAACCAGTGTTGGAAAACCAAAGCGCTGGGAAATACTGTTGATTGTTAGTCAACGCATCCCAGAGTCTTATGACAGATGTTACAACAGGGGTCTCCAACCTTTTCTGGCATCCTTTTTTAAATGAAACATCACCAGCTACTTCAATAGGCACATTCTTCTCTCCTCCTCTACCCTGCAACTCCTCCCCAGGTCCTTGGTGTACAAGAGATGCCAATAGAACTGGTCAAGCTGCTTCTCATCTTCTGTGTTGATCCTAAACATGCGGACACCATAACAAGAAGCATCCGGGAGTTTTTAAGGGTTTTGTTTTGTTGGTGACGTCGGACCGAGTCTGCCGATGATGGAATCGGGGTGACTAAAGCTCATCAGCCTGTCACGCCCTAGCGGCTCATCAGCCTGTCCAAGCCCTAACAGCCTGTCACGCCTAGCTGGCTCATCAGCCTGTCACGCCCTAGCTGGCTCATCAGCCTGTCACGCCCTAGCTGGCTCATCAGCCTGTCACGCCCTTGCTTTAGCCTGTCACGCCTAGCTGGCTCATCAGCCTGTCACGCCTAGCTGGATCGGCCTGTCACGCCCTAGCTGGTCAGCCTGTCACGCCGCTGCTCATCGGCCTGTCACGCCCTAGCTGGCTCTTCAGCCTGTCACGCCCTAGCTGGCTCATCGGCCTGTCACGCCCTAGCTGGCTCATCAGCCTGTCACGCCTAGCTGGCTCATTGGCCTGTCACGCCTAGCTGGCTCATCAGCCTGTCACGCCCCTAGCTGGCTCATCGGCCTGTCACGCCCTAGCCTGTCACGCCTAGCTGGCTCATCAGCCTGTCACGCCTAGCTGGCTCATCAGCCTGTCACGCCCTGGCCTGGCTCATTAGCCTGTCACGCCTAGCTGGCTCATCAGCCTGTCACGCCTAGCTGGCTCATCGGCCTGTCCACGCCCCTAGCTGGCTCATCAGCCTGTCACGCCACAGCTCATCGGCCTGTCACGCTCTTAGCTGGCTCTTCACGCCTGCTCATCACGTCACGCCTAGCTGGCTCATCGGCTGTCACGCCCAGCTGGCTCATCAGCCTGTCACGCCTAGCTGGCTCATCTGTCACGCCCTAGCTGGCTCATATGCCTGTCACGCCCTAGCTGGCTCTATCTTTGGCTCTTCAGCCTGGCTGGCTCATCAGCCTGTCACGCCCTAGCTGGCTCTTCGGCTGGCTGGCTCTTTGGCCGGCCTGTCACGCCCTAGCTGGCTCTTCAGCCTGTCACGCCTAGCTGGCTCTTCAGCCTGTCACGCCTAGCTGGCTCATCAGCCTGTCACGCCCTAGCTGGCTCTTCAGCCTGTCACGCCCTAGCTGGCTCTTCAGCCTGTCACGCCTAGCTGGCTCATCAGCCTGTCACGCCCTAGCTGGCT
>NW_025752779.1:5000-11902 GCF_021184085.1 Oncorhynchus gorbuscha
TATGCTACAACCCTGGGTTTAGCCTGGAAATGGAGAAATAGCTACTTTTAGAGCAGATAAACATTGGCTGCAGAAACTGTAGAGCAGGTAGGTTCAGACAGAGCAGGTAGGTTCAGAGACAGAGCCCAGGTAGGTTCAGAGACAGAGCAGGTAGGTTCAGAGACAGAGCAGGTACGTTCAGAGACAGAGCAGGTACATTCAGAGACAAAACAGGTACGTTCAGAGACAGAGCAGGTACGTTCAGAGACAGAGCAGGTACAATAAGAGACAGAGCAGGTAGGTTCAGAGACAGAGCAGAGTACATTCAGAGACAGATCAGGTAGGTTCAGAGACAGAGCAGGTAGGTTCAGAGACAAAGCAGGTACGTTCAGAGACAGAGCAGGTACGTTCAGAGACAAACGAATGCACGTTCAGAGACAGAGCAGGTACAATAAGAGACAGAGCAGGTATGTTCAGAGACAGAGCAGGTAGGTTCAGAGACAGAGCAGGTGCGTTCAGAGACAGAGCAGGTACGTTCAGAGACAGGGGCAGGTACGTTCAGAGACAGAGCAGGTAGGTTCAGAACAAACAGGTGGTTCAGAGACAGAGCAGTAGTAGTTCAGAGACAGAGCAGGTACGTTCAGAGACAGAGCAGGTACGTTCAGAGACAGAGCAGGCGTTCAGAGACAGAGCAGGTAGGTTCAGAGACAGAGCAGGTACAATAAGAGACAGAGCAGATGCGTTCAGAGACAGAGCAGGTACGTTCAGAGACAGAGCAGGTATGTTCAGAGACAGAGCAGCCCCCAATAAGAGACAGAGCAGGTATGGTTCAGAGACAGAGCCCCCACAATAAGAGCCAGAGCAGGTATGTTCAGAGTGCCGGACCCAGCCCCACCTTCCCGTACCATACTGTAATGAATTTTAGACAACCCCCACCTTCCCCACGTGCACCATACTGTAATGGTGCAGACAGCCCCCCCTTCCCGTACCATACTTTAATGGTGCAGACAGCCCCCACCTTCCCGTACCATACTGTAATGGTGCAGACCTTCCTTCCCGTGCCATACTGTAATAGGTGCAGACAACCCCACCTTCCGTGCCATACTGTAATGGTGCAGACAGCCCCACCTTCCCGTACCATACTGTAATGGTGCAGACAGCCCCCACATTCCCGTACCATACTGTAATGGTGCAGACAGCCCCCACCTTCCCCGTACCATACTGTAATGGTGCAGACAGCCCCCACCTTCCCCGTACCATACTGTAATGGTGCAGACAGCCCCCACCTTCTCCAAGTACCATACTGTAATGGTGCAGACAGCCCCCACCTTCCCGTACCATACTGTAATGGTGCAGACAGCCCCCACCTTCTCCATACCATGCTGCCAATGGTGCAGACCTTCCCACCTTCCCGTACCATACCAGCAATGGTGCAGACAGCCCCCACACCTTCTCCGTACCATACTGTAATGGTGCAGACAGCCCCCACCTTCCCGTACCATGCATAGCCAATGGTGCAGGCCCCACCTTCCCGTACCATACTGTAATGGTGCAGACAGCCCCCACCTTCCCATTACCATACTGTAATGGTGCAGACAGCCCCCACCTTCCCCGTACCATACTGTAATGGTGCATCCTTTGTCGGGATGTTTTCCTCCACAGTCAGGGGGTGTTGCAACACTTTAATGAGCATAAATAGAGGAGTGTTATTTGAATTTAATAGATTGAAATAAAACTTTAGTGTCCATCCGGGATGGACATTTTTCTTCAGCGTCATCCTCCATTAAAATGATCACATACATTCTCACGTCCTCACATTTAAACCAGTCAGTCATCATACTGCATACACTAACAACATAGAGGACATTAATATATCCTCACATTTAAACCAGTCTGGCTGGCTGTAAGCAACTGGCTGTAAGCTGCTGGCTGTAAACTACTGGCTGTAAACTGCTGGCTGTAAACTACTGGCTGTAAACTACTGGCTGTAAGCTGCTGGCTGTAAACTACTGGCTGTAAGCTGCTGGCTGTAAACTACTGGCTGTAAACTGCTGGCTGTAAACTACTGGCTGTAAACTACTGGCTGTAAGCTGCTGGCTGTAAGCTGCTGGCTGTAAACTGGCTACTGGCTGTAAGCTGCTGGCTGTAAACTAAGCTGCTGGCTGTAAGCAACTGGCTGTAAGCTGCTGGCTGTAAACTACTGGCTGTAAGCAACTGGCTGTAAGCTGTAAACTACTGGCTGTAAACTGGCTGTACTGGCTGGCAAGCTGCTGGCTGTAAACTACTGGCTGTAAACTGCTGGCTGCTGGCTGTCGCTGCTGGCTGCTGGCTGTAAACTACTGTCTGTAAGCTGCTGGCTGTAAACTAGCAACTGGCTGTAAGCTGCTGGCTGTAAACTACTGGCTGTAAGCTGCTGGCTGTAAACTACTGGCTGTAACCGGCTGTAAGCTGCTGGCTGTAACTGGCTGCTGGCTGTAAGCTGCTGGCTGTAAACTACTGGCTGTAAGCTGCTGGTAAACTACTGGCTGTAAACTACTGGCTGTAAATCTGCTGGCTACTGGCTGTAAACTACTGGCTAGCAAGCTGCTGGCTGTAACTGGCTGTAAACTACTGGCTGTAATCTGCTGGCTGTAAGCTGCTAGCTGTAAACTACTGGCTTGAAGCTACTGGCTGTAAACTACTGGCTGTAAGCTACTGGCTGTAAGCTACTGGCTGTAAACTACTGGCTGTAATCTGTTGGCTGTAATCTGCTGGCTGTAAACTACTGGCTTGAAGCTACTGGCTGTAAGCTACTGGCTGTAAACTGCTGGCTGTAAGCTACTGGCTGTAAGCTGCTGGCTGTAAACTACTGGCTGTAAGCTGCTGGCTGTAAGCTACTGGCTGTAAGCTACTGGCTGTAAGCTACTGGCTATAAACTACTGGCTGTAATCTGCTGGCTGTAAACTGCTGGCTGTAAACTACTGGCTTGAAGCTACTGGCTGTAAGCTACTGGCTGTAAACTGCTGGCTGTAAGCTACTGGCTATACTGGCTGAACTGGCTGTAAGCTGCTGGCTGTAAGCTGCGCTGGCTGTAAGCTACTGGCTGTAAGGCTGTAAACTACTGGCTTGAAGCTGCTGGCTGTAAGCTGCTGGCTGTAAGCTGCTGGCTGTAACTGGCTGTAAGCAACTGGCTGTAAGCTGCTGGGTGTAAACTACTGGCTGTAAGCTACTGGCTGTAAGCTGCTGGCTGTAAGCTACTGGCTGTAAGCTGCTGGCTGTAAGCTGCTGCTGCTGCTGGCTGTAAGCTACTGGCTGTAAGCTGCTGGCTGTAACTGGCTACTGGCTGTAAGCTACTGGCTGTAAACTGCTGGCTGCTGGCAAGCTACTGGCTGTAAGCTGCTGGCTGTAAGCTACTGGCTGTAAGCTGCTGGCTGTAAACTACTGGCTTGAACTGGCTACTGGCTGTAAGCTACTGGCTGTAAGCTGCTGGCTGTAAACTACTGGCTAAACTGCTGGCTGTAAACTACTGGCTGTAACTGACTGGCTGTAAACTACTGGCTGTAAGCTGCTGGCTGTAAACTACTGGCTGTAATGGCTGCTGGCTGTAAAGCTGCTGGCTGTAAACTACTGGCTGTGCTGCTGGCTGAAGCTACTGGCTGTAAGCAACTGGCTGTAAGCTGCTGGCTGTAAACTTCTGGCTGTAAGCAACTGGCTGTAAGCTGCTGGCTGTAAGCTACTGGCTGTGGCTGCTGGCTGTAAACTACTGGCTGTAAACTGCTGGCTGTAAGCTGCTGGCTGTAAACTACTGGCTGTAAGCTGCTGGCTGTAAACTACTGGCTGTAAACTACTGGCTGTAATCTGCTGGCTGTAAGATGCTGGCTGTAAACTACTGGCTGTAAGCTGCTGGCTGTAAGCTGCTGGCTGTAAGCTGCTGGCTGTAAGCTGCTGGCTGTAAACTACTGGCTGTAAGCAACTGGCTGTAAGCTGCTGGCTGTAAACTACTGGCTGTAAGCAACTGGCTGTAAGCTGCTGGCTGTAAACTACTGGCTGTAAGCTGCTGGCTGTAAACTACTGGCTGTAAGCAACTGGCTGTAAGCTGCTGGCTGTAAGCTGCTGGCTGTAAGCTGCTGGCTGTAAGCAACTGGCTGTAAGCTGCTGGCTGTAAACTACTGGCTGTAAGCAACTGGCTGTAAGCTGCTGGCTGTAAACTACTGGCTGTAAGCTGCTGGCTGTAAGCAACTGGCTGTAAGCTGCTGGCTGTAAGCAACTGGCTGTAAGCTGCTGGCTGTAAACTACTGGCTGTAAGCAACTGGCTGTAAGCTGCTGGCTGTAAACTACTGGCTGTAAGCTGCTGGCTGTAAACTACTGGCTGTAAACTGCTGGCTGTAAACTACTGGCTGTAAGCTGCTGGCTGTAAACTACTGGCTGTAAACTACTGGCTGTAAGCTGCTGGCTGTAAACTACTGGCTGTAAGCTGCTGGCTGTAAACTACTGGCTGTAAGCAACTGGCTGTAAGCTGCTGGCTGTAAACTACTGGCTGTAAGCTGCTGGCTGTAAACTACTGGCTGTAAGCAACTGGCTGTAAGCTGCTGGCTGTAAACTACTGGCTGTAAGCAACTGGCTGTAAGCTGCTGGCTGTAAACTACTGGCTGTAAGCTGCTGGCTGTAAACTACTGGCTGTAAACTGCTGGTTGTAAGCTGCTGGCTGTAAACTACTGGCTGTAAGCTGCTGGCTGTAAACTACTGGCTGTAAACTACTGGCTGTAATCTGCTGGCTGTAAGCTGCTGGCTGTAAACTACTGGCTGTAAGCTGCTGGCTGTAAGCTGCTGGCTGTAAACTACTGGCTGTAAGCTGCTGGCTGTAAGCTGCTGGCTGTAAGCTATTGGCTGTAAACTACTGGCTGTAATCTGCTGGCTGTAAGCTGCTGGCTGTAAACTACTGGCTGTAAGCTACTGGCTGTAAGCTACTGGCTGTAAACTGCTGGCTGTAAGCTACTGGCTGTAAGCTACTGGCTGTAAACTACTGGCTGTAATCTGCTGGCTGTAAGCTGCTGGCTGTAAACTACTGGCTTGAAGCTACTGGCTGTAAGCTACTGGCTGTAAACTGCTGGCTGTAAGCTACTGGCTGTAAGCTGCTGGCTGTAAACTACTGGCTGTAAGTTGCTGGCTGTAAGCTACTGGCTTGAAGCTACTGGCTGTAAGCTACTGGCTATAAACTACTGGCTGTAATCTGCTGGCTGTAAACTCCTGGCTGTAAACTACTGGCTTGAAGCTACTGGCTGTAAGCTACTGGCTGTAAACTGCTGGCTGTAAGCTACTGGCTGTAAGCTACTGGCTGTAAACTGCTGGCTGTAAACTACTGGCTTGAAGCTACTGGCTGTAAGCTACTGGCTGTAAACTGCTGGCTGTAAGCTACTGGCTGTAAGCTACTGGCTGTAAGCTGCTGGCTGTAAACTACTGGCTTGAAGCTGCTGGCTGTAAGCTGCTGGGTGTAAGCTACTGGCTGTAAGCTACTGGCTGTAAGCTGCTGGCTGTAAGCTACTGGCTGTAAGCTGCTGGCTGTAAGCTGCTGGCTGGCTGTAAGCTACTGGCTGTAAGCTGCTGGGTGTAAGCTACTGGCTGTAAGCTACTGGCTGTAAGCTGCTGGCTGTAAGCTACTGGCTGTAAGCTGCTGGGTGTAAGCTACTGGCTGTAAGCTACTAGCTGTAAACTGCTGGCTGTAAGCTACTGGCTGTAAGCTACTGGCTGTAAACTGCTGGCTGTAAACTACTGGCTTGAAGCTGCTGGCTGTAAGCTGCTGGCTGTAAGCTGCTGGCTGTAAGCTACTGGCTGTAAGCTGCTGGGTGTAAGCTACTGGCTGTAAGCTACTGGCTGTAAGCTGCTGGCTGTAAGCTACTGGCTGTAAGCTGCTGGCTGTAAGCTGCTGGCTGGCTGTAAGCTACTGGCTGTAAGCTGCTGGGTGTAAGCTACTGGCTGTAAGCTACTGGCTGTAAGCTGCTGGCTGTAAGCTACTGGCTGTAAGCTGCTGGGTGTAAGCTACTGGCTGTAAGCTACTGGCTGTAAGCTGCTGGCTGTAAGCTACTGGCGGTAAACTGCTGGCTGTAAGCTGCTGGCTGTAAGCTACTGGCTGTAAGCTGCTGGCTGTAAGCTGCTGGCTGTAAGCTACTGGCTGCAAGCTGCTGGCCGTAAGCTACTGGCTGTAAGCTACTGCGACTACTGGGATACTGCATTGTGTTTCTGTTCTCTGCCCCTCCCGTGACAACTGAACACTCCTTTTTACAGCCTGAAACCCCTAATCTAGTTTATGTACTGTACATGCATACTAACTCTTCCCCCCCCTCTCTCTCTCCTCCTCCCCCTCTCTCTCTCTCTCCTCCTCCCCCTCCCCCCCTCCTCTCTCTCTCTCTCTCTCTTCCCCCCTCTCTCTCTCTTTTCCCCCTCTCTCTCTCTCTCTCTCTCTCTCTCTCTCCCCCTCTCCCTCTCCCCCTCTCTCTCTCTCTCTTCCCCTCTCTCTCTCTCTCCCCCTCTCCCTCTCCCCCTCTCTCTCTCTCTTCCCCCTCTCTCTTCCCCCCTCTATCTCTCTCTTTCCCTCTCTCTCCCTCTCTCTCCCTATCTTCCCCCCTGTATCTCTCTCTCTCTCTTTCCTTTTCTCATCACGAGTCTGTATAATGTAAGGGGAATGTCCTTTAGGCTAAACCTGCCTGCTAAAACAGCTGGACAGGACATTTCCCATGGTAGTTGGAGGGAGGGAGGGAGGGAGGGAGGGATAAGCACTAAGTACAGCCTCAGTGAGCATAGCCTTGCCATTGAGAAGGGTAAACACAGGAAAACCTGGCTCCTTGTAGAGGAAAGGCTGTGCAACCACTGCACAACAGCAGAACCTGAGACAGAACTGCATTTCCTGACAAAATGCCCCAAATATAAAACAATTACAGTGTCATTTC
>NW_025752780.1:0-11901 GCF_021184085.1 Oncorhynchus gorbuscha
TGTGGACGTTGGGCATACCACCTCACGGAGTCTGTTTCTGACCGCTTGAGCAGACACATGCACATTTGTGGCCTGCTGGAGGCAGGGCTCTGGCAGTGCTCCTCCTGCTCCTCCTTGCACAACGGCGGAGGTAGCGGTCCTGCTGCTGGGTTGTTGCCCTCCTACGGCCTCCTCCACGTATCCTGATGTACTGGCCTGTCTCCTGGTAGCGCCTCCATGCTCTGGACACTACGCTGACAGACACAGCAAACTTTCTTGCCACGTCTCGCATTGATGTGCCATCCTGGATGAGCTGTACTACCTGAGCCACTTGTGTGGGTTGTAGACTCCGTCTCATGCTATCACTAGAGTGAAAGCACCGCCAGCATTCAAAAGTGACCAAACATCAGCCAGGAAGCATAGGAACTGAGAAGTGGTCTGTGGTCACCACCTGCAGAACCACTCCTTTATTGGGGGTGTCTCGCTAAATGCCTATAATTTCCACCTGTTGTCTATTCCATTTGCACAACAGCATGTGACATGTATTGTCAATCAGTGTTGCTTCCTAAGTGGACAGTTTGATTTCCCAGAAGTGTGATTGACTTGGAGCTACATTGTGTATGTTTACGTGTTCTTTATTTTTTTGAGTTTTGAGCAGTGTATCTATAATTCTGATCTTATTTTCGCTCACATACTTTATTTGGTCTGGTTGGACTTATCCCTGGGGTTTCTCCCACCCTCCCTTGTAAAACTATTGCGTCTGGATAGTGATCTTCCATAAGGGATTAACAAAGGCTGCTTAGCTGGCTTATTTCATTCAATCACAGGGGGAAATCTGGTGTTGGACAGCAGTCTCTGACAGTGTTGTGTTGGTGTTCACACTGCAGCAGGCAGTGCAGACTCAGGCCAGGTCTCACACCCTTGGCCCTTCAACCCGAACACGCCGCTCATGAATGCCTCTCCTCTCTCTCACGCCCCACTGTGGCTAATTAGAGACTGAGCTGGCTGAGGGAGTGCACGAGGGGCCACAAACACACACGCAAACACACGCAAACACACACACACACACACACACAAAACGTGTAATGTAAGAGTGAAACTCGGTGTACCAATCAGAGGCAAACAGGTAAACACACAGCAGGCAGAGATGCTCTCCCAATCAGGGATGAGTGAGAAAGAGACAGAGAGAGAGACAGAGATAGAGAGCGAGAGCCAGAGAGAGAGAGAGACAGAGAGAGACAGAGAAAGACGGAGAGAGACAGAGAGAGACAGAGAGAGACAGAGAGAGACAGAGAGAAAGACGGAGAGAGACAGAGAGATTTGTATAGACCGAATTCTATACAAAAATTCCTCACTTCGTTGGTTTATTTTCGTGGACAGATTTTGGGCTGAGTAAAACCTTTAGTTTCACCTCTTCAGTCCTGACTAGGCTGTATCTTGTTGACAGATGACTGCGGGAAATTGAGTAAAACCTTTAGTTTCACCTCTTCCTCTCTGGTTTAAAGGGTTTGGTTGTTTGATTTTTATTAGAGACAGAGAGAGAGTGAGACACCAACACCAACACAGAGAAGAAGAAGAAAAAGAGAACAGGGGATGTGGGGAAGGTTGTTTGGATGCTGTAGGTCTGACAGTGGGAGAGACGCCAAGGTAGGTGAAGCTGAGGAGCACCTTATCAAATGTCTGCATGTTCTGTGAGACAGACAGAGCATTGCCGCAGGGCAAAATAAAGTTCCTAATTAAGATTCAGATAGCAGGGAACAGCGAACATTTTTGGTAGCTTTTCGCTGGCGCCAACAGGTAAGATGCTTCAGGGTGGTAATCAAGTGTGCTAACAAGGTAGAGGTCCTGGACACGCATGCACGTAGGGAGGCAGGCAGGGACACGTGTGTGTGTGTGTGTGTGTGTGTGTGTGTGTGTGTGTGTGTGTGTGTGTGTGTGTGTGTGTGTGTGTGTGTGTGTGTGTGTGTGTGTGTGTGTGTGTGTGTGTGTGTGTGTGTGTGTGTGTGTGTGTGTGTGTGTGTGTGTGTGTGTGTGTGTGTGTGTGTGTGTGTGTGTGTGTGTGTGTGTGTGTGTGTGTGTGTGTGTGTGTGTGTGTGTGTGTGTGTGTGTGTGTGTGTGTGTGTGTGTGTGTATGTGTGTGTGCATGTGTAACACACTGCCTGCTTAATGAGTACTACCTTGCTAGCACACTTGATCGCCCTCCCAAAGCATCTTATGTGTCCGAGACACCGAAAAGCTAGTTATTCCCTGGCTCAAGTGAAGACACCTTCGGCTGAGGACTGACTTTTACACCTCCCTATGCAGGTAGAGACTACAACACTGTATCACTACAGGTAGAGCCTATGACATGGTAGATCCACAGATGTAGACAACAACATGGTAGCACTACAGGTAGAGACTACAATATGGTAGCACAACAGATAGAGACTACAACACTGTATCACTACAGGTAGAGACTACAATATGGTAGCACAACAGATAGAGACTACAACACTGTATCACTACAGGTAGAGACTACAACACTGTAACTACACTGTATCACAACAGGTAGAGACTACACAATCATGGTAGACACATCACACAGGATAGAGACTACAACACTGTATCACTACAGGTAGAGACTACAACACTGTATCACTACAGGTAGAGACTACAACACTGTATCACTACAGGTAGAGACTACAACACTGTATCACTACAGGTAGAGACTACAATATGGTAGCACAACAGATAGAGACTCACTACAGGTAGAACACTGTATCACTACAGGTAGAGACTACAACACTGTATCACTACAGGTAGAGACTACAACACTGTATCACTACAGGTAGAGACTACAGAGTATCACTAGAGACTACAACACTGTATCACTACAGGTAGAGACTACAACACTGTATCACTACAGGTAGAGACTAACACATGGTATCACTACAGGTAGAGACTACAATATGGTATCACAACAGATAGAGACTAGAGACTACAACACTGTATCACAACAGATAGAGACTACAACACTGTATCACAGGTAGAGACTACAACAGGTAGAGACTACAACACTGTATCACTACAGATAGAGACTACAATATGGTAGCACAACAGATAGAGACTACAACACTGTATCACTACAGGTAGAGACTACAACAACACATGGTAGAGACTACAACACTGTATCACTACAGGTAGAGACTACAATATGGTAGCACAACAGATAGAGACTACAACACTGTATCACTACAGGTAGAGACTACAACACTGTATCACTACAGGTAGAGACTACAATATGGTAGCACAACAGATAGAGACTACAACACTGTATCACTACAGGTAGAGACTACAACACTGTATCACTACAGGTAGAGACTACAACACTGTATCACTACAGGTAGAGACTAACACATGGTACCACTACAGGTAGAGACTACAATATGGTAGCACAACAGATAGAGACTACAACACTGTATCACTACAGGTAGAGACTACAACACTGTATCACTACAGGTAGAGACTACAACACTGTATCACTACAGGTAGAGACTACAACACTGTATCACTACAGGTAGAGACTACAACACTGTATCACTACAGGTAGAGACTACAACACTGTATCACAGGTAGAGACAGGTACAGAGACTACAATATGGTAGCACAACAGATAGAGACTACAACACTGTATCACTACACAGGTAGAGACTACAACACTGTATCACTACAGGACTACAATATGGTAGCACAAGACTACAACACTGTATCACTACAGGTAGAGACTACAACACTGTATCACTACAGGTAGAGACTACAATATGGTAGCACAACAGATAGAGACTACAACACTGTATCACTACAGGTAGAGACTACAACACTGTATCACTACAGGTAGAGACTACAATATGGTAGCACAACAGATAGAGACTACAACACTGTATCACAACAGGTAGAGACTACAACACTGTATCACTACAGGTAGAGACTACAACACTGTATCACTACAGGTAGAGACTACAATGGTAGCACAACATAGAGGTAGCACAACAGATAGAGACTACAACACTGTATCACTACAGGTAGAGACTACAACACTGTATCACTACAGGTAGAGACTACAATATGGTAGCACAACAGATAGAGACTACAACACTGTATCACTACAGGTAGAGACTACAACACTGTATCACTACAGGTAGAGACTACAATATGGTAGCACAACAGATAGAGACTACAACACTGTATCACTACAGGTAGAGACTACAACACTGTATCACTACAGGTAGAGACTACAACACTGTATCACTACAGGTAGAGACTACAACACTGTATCACTACAGGTAGAGACTACAACACTGTATCACTACAGGTAGAGACTACAACACTGTATCACTACAGGTAGAGACTACAACACTGTATCACTACAGGTAGAGACTACAATATGGTAGCACAACAGATAGAGACTACAACACTGTATCACTACAGGTAGAGACTACAACACTGTATCACTACAGGTAGAGACTACAACACTGTATCACTACAGGTAGAGACTACAACACTGTATCACTACAGGTAGAGACTACAACACTGTATCACTACAGGTAGAGACTAACACATGGTACCACTACAGGTAGAGACTACAATATGGTAGCACAACAGATAGAGACTACAACACTGTATCACTACAGGTAGAGACTACAACACTGTATCACTACAGGTAGAGACGACAACACTGTATCACTACAGATAGAGACTACAATATGGTAGCACAACAGATAGAGACTACAACACTGTATCACTACAGGTAGAGACTACAACACTGTATCACTACAGGTAGAGACTACAATATGGTAGCACAACAACAGACTACAACACTGTATCATAGAGACTACAACACTGTATCACTACAGGTAGAGACTACAACACTGTATCACTACAGGTAGAGACTACAACATGGTAGCACAACAGATAGAGACTACAACACTGTATCACTACAGGTAGAGACTACAACACTGTCATCAGGTAGAGACTACAGGTAGAGAGACTACAACACTGTATCACTACAGGTAGAGACTACAACACTGTATCACTACAGGTAGAGACTACAATATGGTAGCACAACAGATAGAGACTACAACACTGTATCACTACAGGTAGAGACTACAACACTGTATCACTACAGGTAGAGACTACAACACTGTATCACTACAGATAGAGACTACAATACTAGCACAACAGTAGACACAACAGTATCACTAGAGACTACAACACTGTATCACTACAGGTAGAGACTACACTACAGATAGAGACTAACACAGGTAGAGACTACAACACTGTATCACTACAGGTAGAGACTACAACATGGTATCACAACAGATAGAGACTACAACACTGTATCACTACAGGTAGAGACTACAACACTGTATCACTACAGGTAGAGACTACAATATGGTAGCACAACAGACTACAAGACTACAGGTAGAGACTACAACACTGTATCACTACAGGTAGAGACTACAACACTGTATCACTACAGGTAGACACTACAACACTGTATCACTACAGGTAGAGACTACAACACTGTATCACTACAGGTAGAGACTAACACATGGTACCACACAGGTAGAGACTACAATATGGTAGCACAACAGATAGAGACTACAACACTGTATCACTACAGGTAGAGACTACAACACTGTATCACTACAGGTAGAGACTACAACACTGTATCACTACAGGTAGAGACTACAACACTGTATCACAACAGGTAGAGACTACAACACTGTATCACTACAGGTAGAGACTAACACATGGTACCACTACAGGTAGAGACTACAATATGGTAGCACAACAGATAGAGACTACAACACTGTATCACTACAGGTAGAGACTACAACACTGTATCACTACAGGTAGAGACTACACATGGTACCACTACAGGTAGAGACTACAACACTGTATCACTACAGATAGAGACTACAACACTGTATCACTACAGGTAGAGACTACAACACTGTATCACTACAGGTAGAGACTACAACATGGTACCACAACAGGTAGAGACTACAACACTGTATCACTACAGGTAGAGACTACAACACTGTATCACTACAGGTAGAGACTACAACACTGTATCACTACAGGTAGAGACTACAACACTGTATCACTACAGGTAGAGACTACAACACTGTATCACTACAGGTAGAGACTACAACATGGTATCACTACAGGTAGAGACGACTACAACACTGTATCACTACAGGTAGAGACGACAACACTGTATCACTACAGATAGAGACTACAATATGGTAGCACAACAGATAGAGACTACAACACTGTATCACTACAGGTAGAGACTAACACATGGTACCACTACAGGTAGAGACTACAATATGGTAGCACAACAGATAGAGACTACAACACTGTATCACTACAGGTAGAGACTACAACACTGTATCACTACAGGTAGAGACTACAATATGGTAGCACAACAGATAGAGACTACAACACTGTATCACTACAGGTAGAGACTACAACACTGTATCACTACAGGTAGACACTACAACACTGTATCACTACAGGTAGAGACTAACACATGGTACCACTACAGGTAGAGACTACAATATGGTAGCACAACAGATAGAGACTACAACACTGTATCACTACAGGTAGAGACTACAACACTGTATCACTACAGGTAGAGACTACAACACTGTATCACTACAGGTAGAGACTACAACACTGTATCACTACAGGTAGAGACTACAACACTGTATCACTACAGGTAGAGACTACAACACTGTATCACTACAGGTAGAGACTACATTATGGTAGCACAACAGATAGAGACTACAACACTGTATCACTACAGGTAGAGACTACAACACTGTATCACTACAGGTAGAGACTACAACACTGTAGCACAACACTACACTGTATCACTAGGACTACAACACTGTATCACTAGAGACTACAACACTGTATCACTACAGGTAGAGACGACAACACTGTATCACTACAGGTAGAGACTACAATATGGTAGCACAACAGATAGAGACTACAACACTGTATCACTACAGGTAGAGACTACAACACTGTATCACTACAGGTAGAGACTACAACACTGTATCACTACAGGTAGAGACTACAACACTGTATCACTACAGGTAGAGACAGGCAGAGACAACACTGTACCACTACAGGTAGAGACTACAATATGGTATGGTAGACACAACAGGTATCATAGAGACTACAACACTGTATCACTACAGGTAGAGACTACAACACTGTACAGGTAGAGACTACAGGTAGAGACAGGTAGAGACTAACACTGTATCACTACAGGTAGAGTATCACAACAGGTAGAGACTACAACACTGTATCACTACAGATAGAGACTACAACACTGTATCACTACAGGTAGAGACTACAACACTGTATCACTACAGGTAGAGACTACAATATGGTAGCACAACAGATAGAGACTACAACACTGTATCACTACAGGTAGAGACTACAACACTGTATCACTACAGGTAGAGACTACAACAATCACTGGTAGACACAACAGATAGAGACTACAACACTGTATCACTACAGGTAGAGACTACAACACTGTATCACTACAGGTAGAGACTACAACACTGTATCACTATCAGGTAGAGACTACAACACTGTATCACTACAGGTAGAGACTACAACACTGTATCACTACAGGTAGAGACTACAACACTGTATCACTACAGGTAGTAGAGACTACAACACTGTATCACTACAGGTAGAGACTACAACAGATAGAGACTACAACACTGTATCACTACAGGTAGAGACTACAACACTGTATCACTACAGGTAGAGACTACAACACTGTATCACTACAGGTAGAGACTACAACACTGTATCACTACAGGTAGAGACTACAACACTGTATCACTACAGGTAGAGACTACAACACTGTATCACTACAGGTAGAGACGACAACACTGTATCACTACAGGTAGAGACTACAAATATGCACAACAGTAGCACAACAGATAGAGACTACAACACTGTATCACTACAGGTAGAGACTACAACACTGTATCACTACAGGTAGAGACTACAACAATCACTACAGGTAGAGACTACAACACTGTATCACTACAGATAGAGACTACAATATGGTAGCACAACAGATAGAGACTACAACACTGTATCACTACAGGTAGAGACTACAACACTGTATCACTACAGGTAGAGACTACAATATGGTAGCACAACAGATAGAGACTACAACACTGTATCACTACAGGTAGAGACTACAACACTGTATCACTACAGGTAGAGACTACAATATGGTAGCACAACAGATAGAGACTACAACACTGTATCACTACAGGTAGAGACTACAACACTGTATCACTACAGGTAGAGACTACAACACTGTATCACTACAGGTAGAGACTACAACACTGTATCACTACAGGTAGAGACTACAATATGGTAGCACAACAGATAGAGACTACAACACTGTATCACTACAGGTAGAGACTACAACACTGTATCACTACAGGTAGAGACTACAACACTGTATCACTACAGGTAGAGACTACAACACTGTATCACTACAGGTAGAGACTACAACACTGTATCACTACAGGTAGAGACTAGCACAACAGATAGAGACTACAACACTACAACACTGTATCACTACAGGTAGAGACTACAACACTGTATCACTACAGGTAGAGCACAACAGATAGAGACTACAACACTGTATCACTACAGGTAGAGACTACAACACTGTATCACTACAGGTAGAGACTACAACACTGTATCACTACAGGTAGAGACTACAATATGGTAGCACAACAGATAGAGACTACAACACTGTATCACTACAGGTAGAGACTACAACACTGTATCACTACAGGTAGAGACTACAACACTGGTAGAATCACACAGGTAGAGACTACAACACTGTATCACTACAGGTAGAGACTACAACACTGTATCACAACAGGTAGAGACTACAACACTGTATCACTACAGGTAGAGACTACAACACTGTATCACTACAGAGACTACAACACTGTATCACTACAGGTAGAGACTACAACATGGTATCACAACAGGTAGAGACTACAACACTGTATCACTACAGGTAGAGACTACAACACTGTATCACTACAGGTAGAGACTACAACATGGTATCACTACAGATAGAGACTACAAGGTGTATCACTACAGGTAGAGACTACAACACTGTATCACTACAGGTAGAGACTAACACATGGTACCACTACAGGTAGAGACTACAATATGGTAGCACAACAGATAGAGACTACAACACTGTATCACTACAGGTAGAGACTACAACACTGTATCACTACAGAAAAACAGTAGAGACTACAACACTGTATCACTACAGGTAGGACTACAACACTGTATAGAGACTACAACACTGTATCACTACAGGTAGAGACTACAACACTGTATCACTACAGGTAGAGACTACAACACTGTATCACTACAGGTAGAGACTAACAACATGTATCACTACAGGTAGAGACTACAACATGGTAGCACAACAGATAGAGACTACAACACTGTATCACTACAGGTAGAGACTACAACACTGTATCACTACAGGTAGAGACTACAACACTGTATCACTACAGGTAGAGACTACAACATGGTATCACTACAGGTAGAGACTACAACACTGTATCACTACAGGTAGAGACTACAATAGTAGCACAACAGATAGAGACTACAACACTGTATCACTACAGGTAGAGACTACAACACTGTATCACTACAGGTAGAGACTACAACACTGTATCACTACAGGTAGAGACTACAACACTGTATCACTACAGGTAGAGACTACACATGGTAGCACAACAGGTAGAGACTACAACACTGTATCACTACAGGTAGAGACTACAACACTGTATATACAGGTAGAGACACAACAGATAGAGACTACAACACTGTATCACTACAGGTAGAGACTACAACACTGTATCACTACAGGTAGAGACTACAACACTGTATCACTACAGGTAGAGACTACAACACTGTATGACTACAACACTGTATCACTACAGGTAGAGACTACAATATGGTAGCACAACAGATAGAGACTACAACACTGTATCACTACAGGTAGAGACTACAACACTGTATCACTACAGGTAGAGACTACAACACTGTATCACTACAGGTAGAGACTACAACACTGTATCACTACAGGTAGAGACTACAACACTGTATCACTACAGGTAGAGACTACAACATGGTAGCACACAGATAGAGTACAACACTACAGGTAGAGACTAACACTGTATCACACAGGTAGAGTACAACACTGTATCACTACAGGTAGAGACTACAAACTGTATCACAACAGGTAGAGACTACAACACTGTATCACTACAGGTAGAGACTACAACACTGTATCACTACAGGTAGAGACTACAACACTGTATCACTACAGGTAGAGACTACAACACTGTATCACTACAGGTAGAGACTACAACACTGTATCACTACAGGTAGAGACTACAACACTGTATCACTACAGGTAGAGACTACAACATGGTAGCACTACAGGTAGAGACTACAACAGTATCACTACAGGTAGAGACTACAACACTGTATCACTACAGGTAGAGACTACAACACTGTATCACTACAGGTAGAGACTACAACACTGTATCACTACAGGTAGAGACTACAACACTGTATCACTACAGGTAGAGACTACAACACTGTATCACTACAGGTAGAGACTACAATATGTACCACAACAGGTAGAGACACAACACTGTATCACTACAGGTAGAGACTACAACACTGTATCACTACAGGTAGAGACTACAACACTGTATCACTACAGGTAGAGACTACAACACTGTATCACTACAGGTAGAGACTACAACACTGTATCACTACAGGTAGAGACTACAACACTGTATCACTACAGGTAGAGACTACAACATGGTACCACTACATGTAGGGCCTACAACACTGTATCACTACAGGTAGAGACTACAACACTGTATCACTACAGGTAGAGACTACCACATGGTACCACTACAGGTAGAGACTACAACACTGTATCACTACAGGTAGAGACTACAACACTGTATCACTACAGGTAGAGACTACAACACTGTATCACTACAGGTAGAGACTACACCATGGTACCACTACAGGTAGAGACTACCACACTGTATCACTACAGGTAGAGACTACAACACTGTATCACTACAGGTAGAGACTACCACATGATACCACTACAGGTAGAGACTACAACACTGTATCACTACAGGTAGAGACTACAACACTGTATCACTACAGGTAGAGACTACAACACTGTATCACTACAGGTAGAGACTACAACACTGTATCACTACAGGTAGAGACTACAACACTGTATCACTACAGGTAGAGACTACAACACTGTATCACTACAGGTAGAGACTACAACACTGTATCACTACAGGTAGAGACTACAACACTGTATCACTACAGGTAGAGACTACAACACTGTATCACTACATGGTATCACTACAGGTAGAGACTACAACACTGTATCACTACAGGTAGAGACTACAACACTGTATCACTACAGGTAGAGACTACAACACTGTATCACTACAGGTAGAGACTACAACACTGTATCACTCACTACAGGTAGAGACTACAACACTGTATCACTACAGGTAGAGACTACAGCAACACTGTATCACACAACAGATAGAGACTACAACACTGTATCACTACAGGTAGAGACTACAACACTGTATCAATACTAGAAAAACAGGTAGAGACTACAACACTGTATCACTACAGGTAGAGACTACAACACTGTATCACTACAGGTAGAGACTACAACACTGTATCACTACAGGTAGAGACTACAACACTGTATCACTACAGGTAGAGACTACA
>NW_025752781.1:0-11901 GCF_021184085.1 Oncorhynchus gorbuscha
AGTTTGGCACCATATTCCCTATATAGTGCAGTAGGTTTGGCACCATATTCCCTATATAGTGCAGTAGGTTTGGCACCATATTCCCTATATAGTGCAGTAAGTGTGGGACCATATTCTCTATATAGTGCAGTGGGCTTGGCACCATATTCCCTATATAGTGCAGTAAGTTTGGCACCATATTCCCTATATAGTGCAGTGAGTTTGGCACCATATTCCCTATATAGTGCAGTGAGTTTGGCACCATATTCCCTATATAGTGCAGTGAGTTTGGCACCACATTCCATATAGTGGTATAGTTTCATAACTATATTCCTCTATATATGCAGTGAGCTCTGGCACCATATTCCTATATAGTGCAGTGAGTTTGGCACCATATTCCCTATATAGTGCAAGTTTGGCACCATATTCTCTATATAGTGCAGTGAGTTTGCCACCACATTCCCATATAGTGCAGTGAGTTTGGCACCATATTCCCTATATAGTGTAGTATGAGTTTGGCACCATATTCTCTCTATATAGTGCAGTGAGTTTGGGACCATATTCCCTATATAGTAGTGAGTTTGGCACCATATTCCCTATATAGTGCAGTAAGTTTGGGACCATATTCTCTATATGGTGCAGTAAGTTTGGCACCATATTCCCTATATAGTGCAGTAAGTTTGGCACCATATTCCCTATATAGTGCAGTGAGTTTGGCACCATATTCTCTATATAGTGCAGTGAGTTTGGCACCATATTCTCTATATAGTGCAGTGAGTTTGGCACCATATTCCCTATATAGCAGTAAGTTTATAACCATATTCCCTATATAGTGTAAAGAGTTTGGCACCATATCTCTATATAGTGCAGGTGAGTTTGGCACCATATTCTTATATAGTGCAGTGAGTTTGGCATCACATTCCTATATAGTGCAGTGAGTTTGGCACCATATTCCCTATATAGTGAGTTTGGCACCATATTCTCTATATAGTGCAGTGAGTTTGGCACCATATTCCCTATATAGTGCAGTGAGTTTGGCACCATATTCCCTATATAGTGCAGTAAGTTTGGGACCATATTCTCTATATAGTGCAGTAAGTTTGGCACCATATTCTCTATATAGTGTGTAAGTGCACCATATTCCTATAGTGCAGTGAGTTTGGCACCATATTCCTATATAGTGCAGTGAGTTTGGCACCATATTCCCTATATAGTGCAGTGAGTTTGGCACCCTCTTTCTATATATAGTGCAGCGAGTTTGGCACCTATATAGTGCAGTAAGTTTGGCACCATATTCCTATATAGTGCAGTAAGTTTGGCACCATATTCCCTATATAGTGCAGTGAGTTTGGCACCATATTCCCTATATAGTGCAGTAAGTTTTGGCACCATATTCCCTATATAGTGCAGTGAGTTTGGCACCATATTCCCTATATAGTGCAGTAGGTTTGGCACCATATTCCCTATATAGTGCAGTAGGTTTGGCACCATATTCCCTATATAGTGCAGTAAGTTTGGGACCATATTCTCTATATAGTGCAGTGAGCTTGGCACCATATTCCCTATATAGTGCAGTAAGTTTGGCACCATATTCCCTATATAGTGCAGTGAGTTTGGCACCATATTCCCTATATAGTGCAGTGAGTTTGGCACCATATTCCCTATATAGTGCAGTGAGTTTGGAACCACATTCCCTATATAGTGCAGTAAGTTTGGCACCATATTCTCTATATAGTGCAGTGAGTTTGGCACCATATTCCCTATATAGTGCAGTGAGTTTGGCACCATATTCCCTATATAGTGCAGATTTGGCACCATATTCTCTATATAGTGCAGTGAGTTTGGCACCATTCCATATAGTGCAGTGAGTTTGGCACCATATTTCCTATATAGTGCAGTGAGTTTGGCTCATCTTCTATGGTGCAGTGAGTTTGGCACCATATTCTCTATATAGTGCAGTGAGTTTGGCACCATATTCCCCTATAGTGAGTGAGTTTGGCACCATATTCCCTATATAGTGATAAGTTTGGACCATATTCCCTATATAGTGCGATAAGTTTGGCACCATATTCCCTATATAGTGCAGTGAGTTTGCTTTATATTCCCTATATAGTGCAGTAGGTTTGGCACCATATTCCCTATATAGTGCAGTAGGTTTGGGACCATATTCTCTATATAGTGCAGTAAGTTTGGGACCATATTTCTATATAGTGCAGGAGCTTGGCACCATATTCCCTATAGTGCAGTAAGTTGCACCATATTCCCTATATAGTGCAGTGAGTTTGGCACCATATTCCCTATATAGTGCAGTGAGTTTGGCACCATATTCCTATATAGTGCAGTGAGTTTGGCACCACATTCCCTATATAGTGCAGTAATTTTGGCACCATATTTCTATATAGTGCAGTGAGTTTGGCACCATATTCCCTATATAGTGCAGTGAGTTTGCACCACATTCCCTATATAGTGCAGTAAGTTTGGCAACCATATTCTCTATATATAGTGCAGTGAGTTTATATTCCCTATATAGTGCAGTGAGTTTGGCACCATATTCCTATATAGTGCAGTGAGTTTGGCACCATATTCCTATATAGTGCAGTGAGTTTGGCACCATATTCCCTATATAGTGCAGTGAGTTTGCCACCATATTCTCTATATAGTGCAGTGATTTCAAATCATATTCCCTATATAGTGCAGTGAGTTTGGCACCATATTCCCTATAGTGCAGTAAGTTTGGGACCATATTCTATATGGTGCAGTAAGTTTGGCACCATATTCCTATATAGTGCAGTAAGTTTGGCACCATATTCCCTATATAGTGCAGTAGTTTGGCATATATTTCTATATAGTGCAGTGAGTTTGGCACCATATTCTCTATATAGTGCAGTGAGTTTGGCACCATATTCCTATAGTGCAGTAAGTTTGGCACCATATTCTCTATAGTGTGTGAGTTTGCACCATATTCCCTATATAGTGCAGTGAGTTTGGCACCATATTCTCTATATAGTGCAGTGAGTTTGGCACCATATTCCCTATATAGTGCAGTGAGTTTGGCACCATATTCCCTATATAGTGCAGTGAGTTTGGCACCATATTCTCTATATAGTGCAGTGAGTTTGGGACCATATTCCCTATATAGTGCAGTGAGTTTGGCACCATATTCCCTATATAGTGCAGTAAGTTTGGGACCATATTCTCTATATGGTGCAATAAGTTTGGCACCATATTCCCTATATAGTGCAGTAAGTTTGGCACCATATTCCCTATATAGTGCAGTGAGTTTGGCACCATATTCTCTATATAGTGCAGTGAGTTTGGCACCATATTCTCTATATAGTGCAGTGTGAGTTTGCACCATATTCCCTATATAGTGCAGTAAGTTTGGCACCATATTCCCTATATAGTGCAGTGAGTTTGGCACCATATTCTCTATATAGTGCAGTGAGTTTGGCACCATATTCTCTATATAGTGCAGTGAGTTTGGCATCATATTCCCTATATAGTGCAGTGAGTTTGGCACCATATTCCCTATATAGTGCAGTGAGTTTGGCAATCATATTCTCTCTATAGTGCAGTGAGTTGGCACCATATTCCTATATAGTGCAGTGAGTTTGGCACCATATTCCCTATATAGTGCAGTAAGTTTGGGACCATATTCTCTATATAGTGCAGTAAGTTTGGCACCATATTCCCTATATAGTGCAGTAAGTTTGGCACCATATTCCCTATATAGTGCAGTGAGTTTGGCACCATATTCCCTATAGTGTGATAGTTTGGCACCATATTCCTATAGTGCAGTAAGTTTGGCACCATATTCCCTATATAGTGCAGTGAGTTTGGCACCATATTCCCTATATAGTGCAGTGAGTTTGGCACCCCTTTCTCTATATAGTGCAGTGAGTTTGGCACCATATTCCCTATATAGTGCAGTAAGTTTGGCACCATATTCCCTATATAGTGCAGTAAGTTTGGCACCATATTCCCTATATAGTGCAGTGAGTTTGGCACCATATTCCCTATATAGTGCACTACATACAGTATTATGCATAATATCTATTTTAGGGTGGTGTTCCAGAAGCTTCCTGTGACCTGCCACTCCTGGAATGTACATACTATTACCTGATGGAAATTAAATACAACCAGGTCTTAGATCTACAGTACATATGAGATTAACATGTTACTATGGTAACATTTACTATGTTAAATATTCACCTTTTAATGAAAATAGATTAAAACGTTTAGCAATGTCTACTATGTCATAATTTAGTTTAATATTCATTGTAACAAGTCATCATGTCATGTTTGTCATTTATTGTCATGTCTTGTCCCTGTGCTCCCCATGCTATTCGTTTCCCTCTGCTGGTCTTGTTTGGTTCTATCCCTCTCTCTCCCCCTCCCTCTCTCACTCTCTCGCTCTCTCTTCTCTCTGTCGTTTCCGTTCCTGCTCCCAGCTGTTCCTATTCCCCTAATCATCATTTAGTCTTCCCACCTGTTCCCGATCCTTTCCCCTGATTAGAGTCCCTATTTATTCCTTTGTGAATCCGTTTCCTGTTCCGTCGGTTCCTGTATTGTATTCACCATGCTGTGATTGCGTTTCGCCCTGTCCTGTCGTGTTTTGCCGTTGTGTATCACCCTGTCCTGTCGTGTTTTGTGCCTTCATCAGATGCTGCGTGTGAGCAGGTGTCTTCAGTCGCCTGACCGGCGCCACCACCAGGCGACCTGCAGTCTGTGGCCGCTTCTCCAGTTGTTTTCCCCTCTACAAATCTAGAGGATTTCTGTTATTCCGTTTTGGACTTTAATAAACTCTGTTTCTGTTAAGTCGCGTTTGGGTCCTCTTTCACCTGCATGACACATCAGCTGTTATTTAAATAAGTGTGTGAATTACGTCTGTTCACATTGAGAAACATTACTGGGTCATTCCTTCCCGCGTCCTAAGTGGCTCCTTATTCCCTATATATAGTGCACTTCCTTTGACCTGAAGCTGGGACGAGACCGTCATGATCACACTGACCACCACATGGAAGGAGATGAAGAAGATCATCAAAGAGGACACTCGCTGTTTCAAGTTCTCAAGTAGTGACAGAAATAGTGCTCAGAAATAGTGCCAGAAGTAGGGCCACTATAATAGTGGTTAGGTATATTAGGGGTTAGGTATATTAGGGGTTAGGTATATTAGGGGTGAGGTATATTAGGGGTTAGGTATATTAGGGGTGAGGTATATTAGGGGTTATGTATATTAGGTTAGGCATTTAGGTATATTAGGGGTTAGGTATATTTGAGGTATATTAGGGTTAGGTATATTAGGGGTATATTAGGTTATGTATTAGGTTAGGTATATTAGGGTTAGGTATATTAGGGGTTATATATTAGGCCAGGTTGGGGCCAGGGCATATTAGGGGGAGGTATATTAGGGGTGAGGTATATTAGGGGCGAGGTATATTAGGGTGAGGTATATTAGGGGTTAGGTATATTAGGGGTGAGGTATATTAGGGGTTAGGTATATTAGGGTTAGGTATATTAGGGGTTAGGTATATTAGGGGTTAGGTATTAGGGTTAGGGGGTTAGGTATATTAGGGGTTAGTATATTAGAGGTTAGGATGCTATTTGACTGATAATATTTACCACCATTAACAGTCAGTGTGACGTTTATGCTGAAAACAAGACTTGACTTTACAGTCTATTTCCCTTCCTTCTAAGCCGCGTTCCATACAGTCATTCTAACAGTTCTAAATTCCGGCGACAGAAGGTAAATATTTAATTTCTAGAAGCCAGTTTCTGGAGGAGAAAGTGAAGGAAAATACATCCCGCAGTGCTGGCTGCTCAAGGCCCATTATTAATTTATAGACGTGAAACCACACCAATGCCTTTCTATCTGATATTATACCTTTGAAAAGTGTGTGCCTCTTACAGAGGAGCTTATGAAGTGTAAATAATATGACTAGCCTAGCCTCCACTTCCTCCAACCCCAGAGATAAAGCCATGAATATGAATTGAGAAAAGGAGAAGAGGATAGGGTAGGAGAGTCATGTGTATACTTTTTGGGCCATATGTTTGCTCAACCACTCCCAATCATTGGTTTCCTGCAGGTTATTATGTGCATCCTAAATGGTGCCCTATTCCCTATATAGAGCACTACTTTTGACCAGGACTTATAGGGAATAGGGTGCCGTTTGGGACAGTGGTTATTATCTGCATTCACTGAAAGCAAAGATGTGTTTACATTTTTGTAAGGAGCTGAAAGAGGCAGAACACACACACACACACACACACACACACACACACACACACACACACACACACACACACACACACACACACACACACACACACACACACACACACACACACACACACACACACACACACACACACACACACACACACACACACACACACCTGCTGTTGAATCTGATGTGTTTTCTGAATTAAATCTATACACACACACACACACACACACACACACACAGACACAGACCAGTCCATCCATCACACACACACAGACACAGACACAGACACAGCTCCAGTGCTGTCATACTGATGTATTTCTGGGACTGATGGAGATAACATTGTTCATGTCTTAACCAGTCTCTATCCATTCATCACAGAGTTTTCTGCAGAGCTCCAGTGTGTCATTCTGGAAGTTGTCTGATTATTTGATCATATTGTCTCTGTCTTCTCGTCTATATTGATTCATCACAGAGTTTTATACAGTCTTTCTCTTCATGAAGTTGATTACTTGATCATCTCTCTTTCTCTTTCTCTCTCTCTCTCTCTCTGTCTCTCTCTCTCTCTCTCTCTCTCTCTGTCTCTCTCTCTCTTTTTCTCTCTCTCTCTCTCTCTCTCTCTCTCTCTCTCTCTCTCTCTCTCTCTCTCTCTCTCTCTCTCTCTCTCTCTCTCTCTCTCTCTCTCTCTCTCTCTCTCTCTCTCTCTCTCTCTTTCTCTCTCTCTCTCTCTCTCTCTCTCTCTCTCTCTCTCTCTCTCTCTCTCTCTCTCTCTCTCTGTCTCTCTCTCTCTCTCTTTCTCTCTCTCTCTCTCTCTCTTTCTCTCTCTCTCTTCTCTCTCTCTCTCTCTATTTCTCTCTCTATCTCTCCTCTCTCTCTCTCTCTCTAGAAACACATCACTAGAACTACCAGGGTCCATTTCCCCTTGGTCCTAATGATCTCTCCTCTCTGTGTGTGTCTGTCTCTATTTCTCCCTGTGTATAGTGATGCAGAGGACTGGTTCTGTGAGTGCCCTCCTCTCTACTCTGGTCGGCTCTGCCAGTTCACAGCCTGTGAGTGGAGCCCCTGTGGTCACGGAGCCACCTGTATCCCCAAGTCCCACCAGGAAGCTGTGTCTCTGCCCTTACGGAAGACAGGGCCTGCTGTGTGATGATGGTAAGATATAGACACAATATGTTATACATAATATATAACATTATAGTTATACATAATACATGCGTATCACAGGAGGCTGCTGAGGGAGGACGGCTCATAATAATGACTGGAACGGACCTAATGGAATGGCATCAAACACAAGGAAACCATGGAAACCATGTGTTTGATGTGTTTGATACCATTCCACTGATTGCCTAGCTGGCACTCCAGGAAGGTTCAAATCAAACACTCAAAGTATGTGAAAGAAAACACATACTAGTTGAACCCAGGTCTGCTCCACAGTCTCGGGGATCGGTTGAGAGGCAACAGTGGAGAGATGACAGATAGTGAAGAACAGCAAGGAAGTAAAAGGGAGAAGTTAATGAAATGGAAATCCTGCTGGGGAAAAAGCTTGTGTCTTCCTTACGAATGGATTTTCACATTAGGATGATAATAATCAATAGCTTTACAAAGTGTATCTATCTACTCTGCTGGATGTTCCAGAGGCGGTGGAGCTCTGATAAGTTCTTAAAGGATCTTTTTCTAAGTAGCTGGCTGGTTTAGTGCATTGGTTTTCCAAGCAGTCACCTTTAATAAGGGTTAACCTACAGTCAAGAAATGCGTCCCAAATGGGTCCCTATATAGTGCGCTACATTTTTATCCAGAGCAACTTTTAGGCAACTAGAGTTAAGTGCCTTGCCCAAGGGCACATCGACAGATTTTCACCTAGTCATCTGATTCGAGCCAGCAACCTTTCAGTTACTGGCCCAACCTCTTAACCGCTAGGCTACCTGCCTCCCTACTTGGGCTTTGGTCATAAGGAGTGTACACACTATAAAGGGAGTGCACTGCACTATAAAGGGAGAAGGAGTGCACTATAAAGGGAAAAAGGAATTACTATAAAGGAAAGGCACTATAAAAGGAGAAGGAGTGCACTATAAAGGAAAAGGAGGCACTATAAAGGGAGTGCACTATAAAGGGAAAAAGGAGTGCACTATAAAGGGAGAAGGAGTGCACTATAAAGGGAGAAGGAGTGCACTATAAAGGGAAAAGGAGTGCACTATAAAGGGAAAGGAGAAATTGTACTATAAAGGAGTGCACTATAAAGGGAGAAGGAGTGCACTATAAAGGAAAAAGTACTATAAAGGGGGCACTATAAAAGGAGTGCACTATAAAGGGAGAAGGAGTGCACTATAAAGGAAAGGAGTGCACTATAAGGGAAAAGGAGAAGGGGAGTGCACTATAAAGGAAAAGGAGTGCACTATAAAGGGAAAAGGAGTGCACTATAAAGGGAGAAGGAGTGCACTATAAAGGGAAAAGGAGTGCACTATAAAGGGAAAGGAGTGCACTATAAAGGGAAAAGAGGTACTATAAAGGGAAAAGGAGTGCACTATAAGGAGAAGGAGTGCACTATAAAGGGAAAAGGAGTGTACTATAAAGGGAAAGGAGTGTACTATAAAGGAGAAAGCACTATAAAGGGAAAAGGAGTGCACTATAAAGGAGAAGGAGTGCACTATAAAGGGAAAAGGAGTGCACTATAAAGGGAAAAGGAGTAAGGGAGAAGGAGTACTATAAAGGGAAAGGAGTGCTATAAAGGAAAAGGAGTACTATAAAGGGAAAAGGAGTGCACTATAAAGGAAAGGAGTGCACTATAAAGGGAAAAGGAGTGCACTATAAAAGGAAAAGGAGTGCACTATAAAGGGAGTACTATAAAGGAGTGCACTATAAAGGGAAAAGGAGTGTACTATAAAGGAAAAAGGAGTGCACTATAAAGGGAAAAGGAGTGCACTAAAGGGAGAAGGAGTGCACTATAAAGGGAAAAGGAGTGCACTATAAAGGAAAAGGAGTGCACTATAAAGGAGGGAGTGTACTATAAAGGAAAAGGAGTGCACTATAAAGGGAGTGCACTATAAAGGGAAAGGAGTGCACTATAAAGGGAAAGGAGTGCACTATAAAGGGAAAGGAGTGCACTATAAAGGAAAAGGAGTGTACTATAAAGGGAAAAGGAGTGTACTATAAAGGGAGGAAGGAGTGCACTATAAAGGGAAAAGGAGTGCACTATAAAGGGAAAGGAGTGCACTATAAAGGGAAAGGAGTGTACTATAAAGGGAGAAGGAGTGCTAAAGGAAAAGTGTACTATAAAGGGGAAAAGGAGTGAGGGAGAAGGAGTGCACTATAAAGGAAAAGTGTACTATAAAGGGAAAAGGAGTGCACTATAGCACTATAAAGGAAAGGAGTGCACTATAAAGGGAAGAAGGATATGATATCATGTTCTGTTCCTCCAGTGTTAGAACCTTAATGTCCCGCTGCCTTTCTGTCATTTATCTACGGCAAAATGGTCATGTTAATCAAACTGACATCCAACTAGATGCAAACATTCCATTGTCATGAATATTGTGAAAATAGGGGAAAACAACATGTTCTTATTCTGCTCTAATCTAATGAGGAGGCAGTTTGGTGGAGAGAGGCCTAATCTAATGAGGAGGCAGCTTGGTGGAGAGAGCTCTAATCTAATGAGGAGGCAGCTTGGTGGAGAGAGCTCCAATCTAATGAGGAGGCAGCTTGGTGGAGAAAGCTCTAATCTAATGAGGAGGCAGCTTGGTGGAGAGAGCTCTAATCTAATGAGGAGGCAGCGTGGTGGAGAGAGCTCTAATCTAATGAGGCGACAGCTTAGTGGAGAGAGCTTTAATCTAATGAGGAGGCAGCTTGGTGGAGAGAGCTCTAATCTAATGAGGAGGCAGCATGGTGGAGAGAGGCCTAATCTTATGAGGAGGCAGCTTGGTGGAGAGAGCTCTAATCTAATGAGGAGGCAGCTTGGTGGAGAGAGGCCTAATCTAATGAGGAGGCAGTTTGGTGGAGAGAGGCCTAATCTAATGAGGAGGCAGCTTGGTGGAGAGAGCTCTAATCTAATGAGGAGGCAGCTTGGTGGAGAGAGCTCTAATCTAATGATGAGGCAGCTTGGTGGAGAGAGCTCTAATCTAATGAGGAGGCAGCTTGGTGGAGAGAGCTCTAATCTAATGAGGAGGCAGCTTGGTGGAGAGAGCGCTAATCTAATGAGGAGGCAGCTTGGTGGAGAGAGCGCTAATCTAATGAGGAGGCAGCTTGGTGGAGAGAGCTCTAATCTAATGATGAGGCAGCTTGATGGAGAGAGCTCTAATCTAATGAGGAGGCAGCTTGGTGGAGAGAGCTCTAATCTAATGAGGAGGCAGCTTGGTGGAGAGAGCTTTAATCTAATGAGGAGGCAGCTTGGTGGAGAAGGTATGGAAGGTATGTCAACATGCATGTTGTTATAGATACAGAGTGGGTAGGAAGGTATGTCAACATACATGTTGTTATAGATACAGAGTGGGTAGGAAGGTATGTCAACATACATGTTGTTATAGATACAGAGTGGGTAGGAAGGTATGTCAACATACATGTTGTTATAGATACAGAGTGGGTAGGAAGGTATGTCAACATACATGTTGTTATAGATACAGAGTGGGTAGGAAGGTATGTCAACATACATGTTGTTATAGATACAGAGGGTAGGAAGATACAGAGTGTAGGAAGGTATGTCAACATACATGTTGTTATATAGATACAGAGTGGGGTAGGAAGGTATGTCAACATACATGTTGTTATAGATACAGAGTGGGTAGGAAGGCATGTCAACATACATGTTGTTATAGATACAGAGTGGGTAGGAAGGCATGTCAACATACAGGGCAGGGAAGGTATGTTGTTATAGATACAGAGTGGGTAGGAAGGTATGTCAACATACATATTATAGATACAGTTATAGATGGTAGGAAGGTATGTCAACATACATGTTGTTATAGATACAGAGTGGGTAGGAAGGTATGTCAACATACATGTACAGAGAGGGTTATGTCAACATACAGTTATAGATACAGAGTGGGTAGGAAGGTATGTCAACATACATGTTGTTATAGACAGAGTGGGTAGGAAGGTATGTCAACATACATATTATAGATACAGAGTGGGTAGGAAGGCATGTCAACATACATGTTGTTATAGATACAGAGTGGGTAGGAAGGTATGTCAACATACATGTTGTTATAGATACAGAGTGGGTAGGAAGGTATGTCAACATACATGTTATAGATACAGAGTGGGTAGGAAGGTATGTCAACATACATGTTGTTATAGATACAGAGTGGGTAGGAAGGTATGTCAACATACATGTTGTTATAGATACAGAGTGGGTAGGAAGGTATGTCAACATACATGTTGTTATAGATACAGAGTGGGTAGGAAGGTATGTCAACATACATGTTGTTATAGATACAGAGTGGGTAGGAAGGTATGTCAACATACATGTTGTTATAGATACAGAGTGGGTAGGAAGGTATGTCAACATACATGTTGTTATAGATACAGAGTGGGTAGGAAGGTATGTCAACATACATGTTGTTATAGATACAGAGTGGGTAGGAAGGTATGTCAACATACATGTTGTTATAGATACAGAGTGGGTAGGAAGGTATGTCAACATACATGTTGTTATAGATACAGAGTGGGTAGGAAGGTATGTCAACATACATGTTGTTATAGATACAGAGTG